>NC_068984.1:12853030-12854564 GCF_001194135.2 Octopus bimaculoides
ATATATATATCATCATCATCATTTAAAGTCCGTTTTCTATGGGTCGGACGATTTGACTGAGGACTGGCGAACCAGATGGCTACACCAGACTCCAATCTGATCTGGCAGAGTTTCTACAGCTGGATGCCCTTCTTAACGCCAACCACTCCGAGAGTGTAGTGGGTTCTTTTTACGTGCCACCGACACGAGGATGCTTTTTACGTGCCATCGGCATATATATATATTATTATATATAAAGCACGATTTATTCACTATCAGAGTTATTCGAAAACCGAGGTATTACTGTATACATTATAGAATCGAGCGTATAAATTATTTGACAGAAATATTATATCCCATTTGTATATGTGTCTACGTTCACCTTGGCTATTGGGAATAGTTTATTCGAATAGTTTGTTCGAAGATAATTATGGATAAGACTGATCAGGAAATACCCGGAAATTAAACGAATCGAAGAACGTCATCGATATGGCGCGGTTGGTCGGGTGGTGTGTAGGAGTTTGGTATTGGTAAACAATTCATACATCATTAATGTGAATTAATTTGCAGCTTGTTATATTGGTGAGGTAGCAAATCATAAGGGGAGGGGATGAGGAGGAGAAAAGGAAAAGGAGGAAAAGAAGGAAGTGGATGAAGGAGAATGGGGAAAACGAGAGGAGGAAGAAAAGGAAGAGGAAGACGAAGAAGGGGAGGAAAAGGAGGAGGAAGAAGAAAATGCGGAAGATGATGAGAGGAAAAGAGGGAGGGGAAACAGACGGAAGATGGTGAGAGGAGTAGGAGGAAGAGGGGGAAATAGGAAGAGCGGATGAGGTGGCGGGAGGAGAAAAGATAGAGATAAAGGATGGAGAGAAGAACGAAGAAAGGAAGAGATAAGAAGGGAAGGGGGAATGGGAGGAGAAAGTGGAGGAAGTGAAAGAGAAAGAAAAGGATGAGGAGGAAGAAGGGAAGAAGGAAATGGAACGGGAGGAAGGGAAAGAAGAGGGGGAGGAGATGGAAGAGGGAAGATGTGGAAGAGGAGGGAGGGGTGGTTCTAACATTGAACCGTGATATTCAGATCGAGATTTCAATTGAAACATTCGTCTCAAAGAAGTATATTTTGTGAAATGTAATTAAGGATTTGTTTTAGGATTGCAGAGAATATCGTCATCAAAAATATTAACGAAATGCTTGAATAATCAGAATGGCTCAAATGAAGGTGAGTCTCTTAGTGGTTAGGGGGTTCTGTCAGATAACTGTCTGGACCGTGTGGTGCTTCGTGGTCACTTGTCACTGCTCTAGTCCACTCAGGTGTAAATGAGTGACACTAAAGACTGGAGATCCGTTCCAAGAGAATGTTGAGATGTCGGTCACTCATCAATCATTGAAACCGGTTAACCGGCGCTAGGAATACTAGAACTCGAGATAGTAATGTCCAGGTGTTCTTAATGATGATGATAACAAAGACTAACGGACCGTTTCACGGTCTAATGGCCGCTCGTCAGGGAATATATACTTGATTTCCTACCCACTATATATATGTAAATATGTATATATA
>NC_068984.1:12854651-12857849 GCF_001194135.2 Octopus bimaculoides
TATATATATATATATATATATTTATACATATATACATACATGTATACATATATATGTATATATGTAGTTTCAGCTTAGAGCTGCGGCCATGCTGATGCACCGCCGTTATATATATATATATATATATATATATAATGCTACTAAGAACAGTCGTAACCATACCATATTACTGGAAGTACGTCGGATGGTGATACTCTATGCGGAGCTCTACGTTCAACAGGAGTGGTTGGACATGTTTATGTACACAAAGAAATAAAACATATTGAAACCATTAACTGATAAAATTACACACGTATACATATATATATATATATGCACATTTGGTTGGGAGTTGTTCGCCAAAACATGCCCAGGTAACGTTGGTATATCTGAAATTTCATGGAGTAATTTGGTTGTAGTGTTTGAAGCCTCGATAGTTTTGTTTCTTTTTTTCTTTGATTTCTTTCTGGATAAATTTGAATTGAGAAGGGCATGCTGGGTTTAAGAAAGATGGAGCAGCAATATATTAGTGTGTGGTTAAACGTATGCATATGTGTGTGTGTATGTGTGAGTGTGTGTGTGTATGTTATTGTATAAGAGCAGAAAATTACCCTGGGTTCTGTTTTGACACGTATAGAAACCACTCGAGGAAAGGAGAATCACAAAATCGAATCCCTACATAGATGTAGGTACACTTTTATGGGAAAAAATCTAGAAATCCTTTGTTATAAAACCTGGAGTTGAAATAATTTTTGGCCATCTTACTCTATCTTGCCAGATGTGTGTCTGTATGTATATGTATGTGGGTGAGTGGGTGAGTGAGTGTGTGCAGGTGGTCACTTATGAGTGATTTTTATTTCGCTCCCAATAGCTAGGTTTTACATTAGGTGTCGGGAGATTTGTCTATGGAATCTGAGTCGTCCAAATTGAGAACCATCGCAGTAAATTAGTGAATTAATCAGCAGGAGCTGCAAACTGCGACGACAAAGGAACGGGAATGAATTGGATATAATGATAAATTGCCACAGTCTATAGAATTGCTAATAACTTGGAAATTGATATTTCCAACTGAATGATGGGAAGCATGAAAGAAACGAAGTTTATATATTCTTCTCTGACGTAAGCAATAGATGAGAGAAATGAATGCTGAAGAGTAATACAAATATCCTGGGATTTTCAAAGTAAACGGAATCAAAGACAAAGAAATGAAAGAATTGACCACTGAAGAACACTTCTAGCGGGAAAGAACGTTTCTGAAATTAAAAGCGAATGGAAATAATGTGATGGCAGCAATTAATTCCAAAGCTGTTTCAACTATTAGATTTAGACTAAGAATTGGTAATAAGGGTGATATGAAATAGCTGCAGATCTATGAAATATTCCATCATTAAGAAGATATATAGATCAATATGATAATATAAACTGGCTGACGATGTATTGTGTCTTCTAGTATGAAAGACATATAGATTGTACGTTATGATATAAATGGCCGATGACTTACTCTGTACTCACCGAGGAGGTGGAGATCCACAGCAAAAACATAAAGTGGACAGAGGAGGCAGTTATAAAACAGTTCATTGTTAAATGAGATAGATATCGGTCGTTATGTTAAGTGGGATTAGAAAGGGTTAATTACTGTTAATGATCTAACCGATTTCTAAGCAAATTATGTTTGTCATATCCGAGAACGACTACTGGGAAAGATCATAGTAGAGATAAATAGCCACGAAGAGCGGATAAAAGAATTGTTGATCAAATGATGCGATAAGGATGGAAATAAAACAAATAAAAGATTCATGGAAATCCACGGACCACTCGCCTAATTAACTAACATACGCAGAGAGGAAAAAATATATATAATATAAAATAAAAACAGCAGCTACTGAATATACAAATTTTATTCACAATTACTCTATTTTATTGTTTGCTAAATAAGAATGTTCAGGGAATATCCGGTTTTCTTAATGCATATTAGTAAACACTTGTCCAGTATATGCACAACAGTTCACTGTACATGCTGATCTTATCTTATTGTAATAAGAATTTAAATAGAATCCAAAGATAACACCTTATTTAAACAGACACACCACCCTAACAGGGCATTTAATGGCGACGATGAGTTTGTGTCCTTCTAAAGCGATTTACAACATTTAAAGCATTAAAAAAGAGAATATCATAAACTGAAGCAAGACAATCTAATAAACCAATTAACGATTAAGGGAAAAAAACATTAAAATATAAAGAAGCTTTTGAAAGCTAACAATTCCCCCAAGTAAGAAATACGATGGAAAAGCAGACGTTAAAATACATTTTCCCAATAACAAGAAATGCTACTCTAAAGTCTATCTTCACTTTCGTTTCTTACTTTGACATAAGAGAAATTGTTATTGTTGTTGTTGTTGCTGTTGCTGTTGCATAAGACTATCTGTCGCAAGAGGGAGGGTTCTTTATCAATGTTTTCCAATCGTAACAATCCTATATTTCCCGGGCATAATGTCTCTAAAATTTAGTTTATTTTGCGTGTCTTTTATATTTTTTTAATCCTTTATCTAGCTCAAGAGTTAGGGATCACGACCATACACAAGGCATCCAAGACCAGCGGGAGAGAAGAAAACTTGACACAAGTGGTTGCAGTAGACCGCTCCTCACTAAAGTCACCCAAGATATCAGACGATGGTGTGAAGTAATGATGTTGATAATCCTTCGTTGGATCGTGAAGTTTAAATCTTGGAAGATGACGCATTGTCATTGGAATCGGACCTGTAACATTAATCTATTTTCATTAACTTGGTAATATGAAAGGCAATGATAACTCTACAAAACTTAAAACTAGAATATTTTCACCGATGCCCTGCCGCTATGCTTACGAGAATGGATACAAAGCTTCCTTCTGGAAATTTTAATTTCCTTCTCAGATCTGCAGTGCGCATGCTACTCCTATTGTTTCGGTCCACGATGTAAACAAATAATCCGGCTGAACAATCGTATCACGTTTCAAACAAATAGAGATTTTGTTAACATGTTTTGTTTTAAAGGAGTAATAAACTTCTAATTAGAAATAAGCATATGGTAAGGAAACAATAATGAAGTTAATCACTGATATTCTATATGTTTATCGCCAAATATATGAGATAGTTCCTCTGGCTAGGTTTTGGTTCTAGACCTCCCAGTATGTGTGTGTGTGTGTGTGTGTGTGTGTGTGTGTGTGTGTGTGTGTGT
>NC_068984.1:12858255-12860842 GCF_001194135.2 Octopus bimaculoides
GTGTATAATCTTTGTTTCAGAAAATGATAATGGCAGGCCCTCAGCTTGCTCAAGAAATGAAGGGGCATGCTGTTATTGTGGTAATAAAAGCTGAGCATAGTGATTTAGAAATATTTCGAGTTTTAAAAGTTGCCAGGTCTTTAGTCTACAAAGTTGGTAAGGAGTTAGAGACTGAAGATGGAAATGTATCACCAGTATCAAAGCATAAAAATCATTCTAAACGCTCTGAATCATCAGAACACTTGAATTTATCCAGCAAGTTCAACAGACTATTGATTACAATCCCAGAAATTCCATTAGATCAATTGCAAAAGATCACCATCTGTCAGATGGAACAGTCAGAAATGCTATCCACGAAGACATCAAATATAAGTCTTTATGACAAGGAAAGGTCAATTTGTCAGAAAAAGCAAGAGAAAATCACTACATCAGTTCTTAAATGAACTGAAAAATCCGGCAGAAGAAGGTTTGATTTGGTTTTTCTCAAACGAGTAAAACTTCGACCAAGATCAAGAAGTTATCAAAACAAATTACATATGGTTATGTGCAGACCCTTCTGAAGTTCCAAGTGTTATGCATACAAAATTTCCTGCAAATGTCATGGTTTTAGGGGCTGTCTGCAATGAATGACATGTGATGCCTCTTTACTTCTTTCCAAAAGGCTTTACATTGAGGCCTATATTGAGGTCCTGGAAATAATTGTTAAGTTCTGGATAGACAGTGTATGCAATGGAAGACCATATGTGTTTCAGTAAGGCCCTGCATTATCACACATAGCTCTAGTAACACAGGAATGGAGGACTGAAAATGTTCATGGTCACATAACCTTTCGCCTCCTAGTTCCCCATATCTCAATCTATTGGATTATTACATGTGGAGCGTTGTTGAGAGAAAGAGAGAGGTCAATGAACACCAAAGATTCTTTGAAAGCTGCCATAGTCAAAGTAATGTCCAAAATAAACCAGGACCACTTGATTCGAGCATGTAGATGATTTAGATCTCATATAGAAGCACTTGTTGAAGCTGAAGGTGGCTTTATTGAATAACATTAGAGAAAAGGTTTATTTTTATCTTCATAGCATTTTTTGATAAATAAACTTATCTGTTATTATATATCTGCTTTTTTCTTTTATAATCGCAAATCTGTCCTCAAATATCTTACGCACCACTAACACACACGCTCACATTCGGATATGTACCCACATTCATATACACATATAAACATACATACATTCGCATGCATATATATATACACACATGCCCGCGTGCGCATAAATACTGATATACACTTACATATAGGCACAGGCACACACACACACACACACACACACACACACAAACACAAACACATATATATTTACTTATGTACACACACACGTGCACACGTACACAGTCACTCACATACATATAAATGCACATACATATCAATGCACATACATATAAATACACACAGCGACCCCTTTAACAGTAGCAGACCTATCACCCCAGTATATCTACATATTCAAAGTTGTTTGCCTACAGTCCTTCAGCGACAACACACCCTGATAAGCACAGTGACTGCTACGAAATTCAAGCCACGAGAGAGAGAGACGATGTTTTTGAAACCGGGTATTTTGAACGTACGGAGACAATATTTACATATCGCTTGAGAAAACACAACTAGATCTCATAATGCATGGAAACAGCTGTATGATCAAGTACCTGCACACCTCGAGATCTACGTTGCGTGGAAAAAATTGTAGCCATTAAAAAAGTAAATGTCCAGCCGTATCCCTTCTTGTTGACTCCAATTTTTTTAAAATATATAAATATATATATAAACGACGGGCTTCTTTCGGTTTCCGTCTAACAAATCCACGGATCCACTCACATGGCTTTGGTCGGGCCGAGGCTATAGAGGCTATATAGGTGGTACTCCCCCCACACACATACACATATATAGTAATATGAACACAGATACACACACGTCCACACGTACACCTACACACACACCTACACATACATACACACATGTTAGCTAAGTAGAAATATGGAGCTTGGAGTAAAGCGTAAAGACTTATTTAAACACTATGTAATATGTTGATAGCAATTTTCTCTCAATTCTAAATTCAAGAATCGATCTAGCCATCCATCTGTTTGTCTATTTGTCTAGTTATCTACCTTTTTGTATTTATCTCTCTCTCTCTTTCTCCATCTTTCCCTCTCTCTCTGCCTATATATACTTATGTATTCATTTATGTATGTATGCATCTGTCTATGTATCTATCAGTGGAGGCGCAATGGCCCAGTGGTTAGGGCAGCGGACTTGCGGTCATAAGATCGTGGTTTCGATTCCCAGACCCGGGCGTTGTGAGTGTTTATTGAGCAAAAACACGAGGCTCCGGCAGGGGATGGTGGCGAACCCTGCTGTACTCTTTCACAACAACTTTCTCTCACTCTTATTTCCTGTTTCTGCTGTGCCTGTAATTCAAAGGGTCAGCCTTGTCACACTGTGTCACGCTGAATATCCCCGAGAACTACGTTAAGGGTACACGTGTCTGTGGAGTGCCCAGCCACTTGCACGTTAATTTCACGAGCAGGCTGTTCC
>NC_068984.1:12860852-12862065 GCF_001194135.2 Octopus bimaculoides
GTGGTTTCGATTCCCAGACCCGGGCGTTGTGAGTGTTTATTGAGCAAAAACACGAGGCTCCGGCAGGGGATGGTGGCGAACCCTGCTGTACTCTTTCACAACAACTTTCTCTCACTCTTATTTCCTGTTTCTGCTGTGCCTGTAATTCAAAGGGTCAGCCTTGTCACACTGTGTCACGCTGAATATCCCCGAGAACTACGTTAAGGGTACACGTGTCTGTGGAGTGCCCAGCCACTTGCACGTTAATTTCACGAGCAGGCTGTTCCGTTGATCGGAGCAACTGGAACCCTCGACGTCGTAAGCGACGGAGTGCCAACAACATTACAACATGTATCTATCTATATATCTGCATAGGTCTATCTCTCCCTCTCTCTGTCAGTCTGCCTGCCTGTCTGTCTGTCTGTCTGTCTATCTATCTATCTATCTATCTATCTATCTATCTATCTATCTATCTATCTATGTACCTATCTATCTACCTCTCTGTCTGTCTATTTATCTAGCTATCCATCTATCTATTTATCTGTCTATCCCTCTGTTCTTCTGTATTAAACCATATATTCGTATGAATGTAAAGTTTTTATCCTTAATCTCACCTCGTGATAACTAAATATTATTTGTCAGTATTCATATTTATTTTATCCATAATATATTTCTTTTTCTGCAAATCCCACCACCCGTACATTTTGTTACAAGTTATTAGAGTCTGGATCTTAAAATACTAATGAATATTAATGTTGATGCTTGGTAAATTCGTTGATGGCAGTCTGAGCTGTACTGATACATCAGGGAAAAGAAGACTCAAATGCTATGAATATTTTAATAAATATGACTGAACAGAACTCACTAATAAACAAATTACAAACTTAAAACACTGGCATGACATGTTTTATCTCTAAGCGTGTCTAAAATCGATGCTCTATTACTATCCCACTTATGGAGGATCACAGTGGAATAGAACTATGTTTAAGAAATTAATCTAGTTTATTGTACCATAGAAAAACATTTTATATTTCTATTCAACTTTCAGCGATATGGGCCACTCTGTGTTATGTTTTGGGAGCCCCATGGTAGTGACAGGTTGCATGAGAATCACCAACGTTGTAGGCATGGGTGTTATACATTCAGGCATGGCTGTGTGGTAAGGAGTTAGCTTCACAAACGAATAGTTAGCGGTTCAGTCTCATTACGCAGCACCTTGGGAAAGTGACTTCTA
>NC_068984.1:12862299-12863344 GCF_001194135.2 Octopus bimaculoides
GGGCTTCGTATATTTTACCCCAGTGTCACTTTGATGGCATGCACTGCTCTCTCACTCAATAATAATAATATTAATGATAGTAATAAATTACCCCGATGTAGAACCAAACAGTGGCTCTTGTGGCTTCTTAACTGATTAGAAGTGTTATCATGTACATTGTTTTCTTTTGGCATAAAAGATAGGTTACAGCAAATATTCTGCTCAATACTACAGATTTGCTTGTTAGTTGCTTGACCTTAAACAGTTGATCATGTCCCTTAGTGACTGTCGATATGTGCATCTCTGATTACGAGCATAAGTAGTGGGAGAGCATCATAGTCATGTGTTCAGAGGAATTCTTAGGGGCTTGGATAATCACCTTTGGAAACAGCTTTAAACAACCCTTATTCAAGGACATTTTGAGAGGGATGGGCTACTCGACCTGAAGAAAATTCTAATTGGGCCCCAACTGCAAGGTTATGTGCTGTTTATCTTGATATGAGATCACTATATCGCGAACATATGGTTGGGATGCATATGCCTGGTGTACCCTTATCAGACGCGTTGTCATGATGGGTATGCTGGGATCCGTATATTTTAAGCCAGATAGAATTCTCTTCAGGTTGAGTAGCCCGACTCCCTCAAAAGGTCCCTGAATAAGGGTTGCTTAAGGATGTTGAACAACACACCCATGTTTCTAAAGATGAAGTATCCAAAGCCAAATGAATTCCTGTCAACACATGGCTATGACACTCCTCTACTACTCCTGCTCATGATCAGAGATGCACATATCGTCTGCCACTAAGGAACATGCTCAACTGCTTAAGGTCAAACAACTGGCAAGCAAATCTGTGATATTAAGCAGAACATTTGCTGGAGCCCATCTTTTATTATTATTATTATTTTATGTTTGACTTTTGTTTTGCATTTGTACAAGTTGGATCCAAGTCTCACCCAGAGACCTCAAGAGACAACAAGTTAGAAGTTCATGTAGGTGTTATGCCTAGGGTACCATATATTTGGATTTGTACAGTTTTGTTCAAGTGAATGTTTAAGAAACCATAAG
>NC_068984.1:12863502-12865786 GCF_001194135.2 Octopus bimaculoides
TATATATATATATATATATATATATATATATGACGGGCTTCTTTCAGTTTTCGTCAACCCGGATTGGCCCGAGGCTTTCGTAGATGACGTTTGTTCAATATGTCACGCAAAGGAAATGAACCCGGAACCGTGTAGTTGAGAAGCAAACTTCTTACACATAGCCAAAGCACGTATGTAAAAAGTTTCAATAATCTCCAATGAACTGACGTTTGAAATATATGATCATTGGGAAGACAAAATTACATCCAGGATGTTGTAAGAACTTTTATAAGACGACACCCCAATCCATTTACAGAGATTAATGGGACTGTTCTGATTTTTTTTCTAGTTTTCTCGTGAATCTCGTTTAAAGTTAAGAATGATTTGATATTGTTGATAGATGTACGGCCACTGTTGAAAAACAAGCGACAAGGATGCTATATTAATGTCAGGGGACGTACGATGACTAAAACTACTATGACACATTATTGAACTATATATATATATATATATATATATATATATACATACATCCATCCATCCATCCATCCATACATACATACATACATACATACATACATACATACATATATATATACACATACATATGCATATATGTGTGTTTATGTATGTACTTTAATATGTATCTATCTATCTATCTAGTAAGCGGTCATATTCCGATGAGACCAATAAATTTTAGATCTGCTCAGCAAATAACTGCATATTTAAAAAATGAAAACCATTTCGAGCATACATCAGAATAGATTTCTCCAGTATATTCCCACATTTTCAAAACCATTTACTCAGTCACAGAAGGATACCATCTACATCAGACTCCTCCGTAATCTAGTGAACATACTTCACCTTCTATATATACTAAAGACTCTTGCCCTTATTGATCTCGACAGATAACTTCTAAATTTCCATACTGGACCACCAAAAATTACTTATATTAATCACAGATACACACATTATTCTGATAAGTAGTACATACACGTAGTGGAGGCGCAATGGTCCAGTTGTTAAGGCATCGGACTCACGGTCGTAGGATCGCGGTTTCGATTCCCAGACCGGGCGTTGTAAGTATTTACTGGGCAAAATTCAAAGCAACTGTATTTAACAAATAAAAACTTAAACTAATGAACCCATTATTTTGCTGATTTTACATGAATGGCTACCCCATTATCGCCCCAATTTTCTTCAACGCCCTCTGGGAACTTTCCACTGCCCCCGGGGGAGCAATACCACCCACTTTGGGAACCACTGGTTTAAGTGACGCAGTAAGTGTTACGTCTCTTCTAACGTCACGCACGAGAAAAATATCTTGAATATCCTCTGTATTCTAGACATAGGTCCTGAAATTCATTACCATGAACCTGGTGCTCAACTGGCATTCATTTCTTCGACTACAAAAGGATGAAATGTAGGGTTAATCGTGGCGGCATTAAAGACGGAAGAATTGCTGCTAAGCATTTTCTCCGGCGTGCTAACGTTTCTGCCAGTTAGAAGGCTTAATGCTATCGTAAATATTAAAATGGACTACTTCATAAAACATAAAGGTGAACATGTGTGAGTCTTTGTGTCTGTGTTTATCCTCACCCATCATCACTTGCCAACCGATATAGGTGTGTTTACGTTCCCGTAACTTAACGGTTCAGCCAAAGATATCGATAGAATAAGTGCCAGGCCAAATGCCGCTCACATCTTGGGCGTCTGTAGAATTGTCAGGCCTGTTACGACGAACAGAGAAGGAGAAGCCAGCCCCACGAGATTTCAGAGATCATGAAGTGAGCGTCGTCCACCCAGGTGGATGGAAAACTTTGAAACAGAATGGAAGGACGGTGATCTTTAGACCAGGGAGACGTGTGGAGGAACGAAGAAAGCCATCCGGGCTGGGACCAAGGGGGAAATGATGTCACGTTAAGAAGCTATGCATTTGAAAAGCGTCTTTCTTCGTCAAGACTCTGAGGTAAACGGACCTGTGGACCGAATTTCTGAACGATAATAGTTTCGGGCCAGAAGTTTTGGTAAGGTACGCTTGTAGGTACGTTCAGCAAGTTTTTTTCTGATCCTGGTTCAGTGTACTATTTTCCAAAGTTCGTCTCGAGTTAAAAACATTTTTATTTTACTGTGTGTTTGTGTATGTGTGTGTGTGTGTGTGTTTGTGTGTGTGTTTGTGTGTGTTTGTGTGTGTTTGTATATGAATATACACAGGCGTGGGAGTGGCTGTGTGGTAAGTAGCTTGCTTACCAACCACATGGTTCCGGGTTCAGTCCCACTGCGTGGCACCTTGGGCAAGTGTTTT
>NC_068984.1:12866196-12866792 GCF_001194135.2 Octopus bimaculoides
ATATTTATATACATATATATGTATGTATGCATGTGTGTATATGTTAGTGTGTCTGTGTTTGTCTCCCCCAACATCGTTTGGCAACCGATGCTGGTGTGTTTAGGTCCCCGTAAATTAGCGGTTCGGCAAAAGAGACCGATAGGCTTACAAAGAATAAGTCCTGGATTTGATTTGCTCGACTAAAGGCGGTGCTCCAGCATGGCCACAGTCAAATGACTGAAACAAGTAAAAAAGTAAAAGAGAGAGTATGCATTTTTTTATGTACACGCACATATGATCTAAGATATGTACGATATTAAGAGATGAATTTTGCAAGCCTTTTGACAGGGTAGTTCCTTATATTCACAAATATTTTGAGAGACCGATAGAGACATGTTAGTATTAAAACCTCTCTACTTCTCTATATAACCTCGTGAGAATAACAGAAATAGGTATTGCAAGGAAGTGAGCAAGGGTTATAGTTTCCATCCACCAAAATCTTACAAGACACACATATACAAACAAACGCAACCTCTCGTAAAAGTGAACTCGTGCACTGAAACACACATATACAGAGACCATGCAGCTTCGTGTATGCGTGCGTGTGTGCATGTGTG
>NC_068984.1:12866951-12867787 GCF_001194135.2 Octopus bimaculoides
CTCTCTCTCTAATTCTCATTCTCTTTCTTCCCGCCACCCCACGCACTCTTTCACACACTATCTCTCTCACGCACAAACATGCACACAGATATAGATATTCCCATTTATTTAGTCGTATGATCTCAATATTTCAATGCGTTCTTGTTCCATAGAAGATTGTATTTCTGCATTACGAAACCCATCACACGCTCATCTTACGTTACAATACAATACACCGAACAGCAGTATCTCTTCTCTTTTGTCCTTCGACGACAATAATTGTATGTTCGACAAAATCTTCGAGAATGTTACCTCCGGTCATACACTGCGTTTCAACTATTCATCTTCACACGCAAACCTTTCTCTTTAATTTTCACCATCTTCATTTGTATTATATTTTCAATGCTTCAGTATTTTGCTTTACAAATACGCCAACGAGATGAATGTAAAGGATTTGTTGTCAAGGTAGCTTAATATTATTATCTGTCGGACTACTGGCCTTGCACCCCCATCCCCCCGGATCAAGTCCTACTAATGTATTTTGCCCCTCATCCACAAGCTTCTCCCACAAATAATTTTTATTTTTTTGGCGGGTGCCCCGAGGAAGAATCTATTTCATACGTCTTTTCCTTGTTTCAGTCATTAGACTGCGGCCATGCTGGGGCACCAACTCGAAGAACGTTTTGTTGAATGAATTGACTGCAGTACTTATTTATTTTTTTTAAGCCTCGCATTTATTCTATCAGGTGACCTTGCCGAACCGCTAGGTTACCGGAACGTAAACACACCTACAGCGATTGTCAAACGATAGTGGAGAGCAAACACAGACACATACAGTTATATATATATATATATAT
>NC_068984.1:12867983-12868812 GCF_001194135.2 Octopus bimaculoides
TTATATATATATATATATGTATATGTACAGACACAGACACAGACACACATATACATACATACATACATACATACATACATATATATATATATATATATATGGTGGTTGTCCACTCCTTAAACAGAGTTTGACCACCTCCTGCACCTACACCTTAGCCCTTTCATGGCGTCTGATGTGGCTTTTTAAACCAGACAGTGTTTTGAAAAAACACCCACATAGATTGCACCTCCGATTTGCACTACCAATACCTGCAAGTAAGTTCTGCTCATTGTGGATCCTAACATATTTATACACATATATATACACATATATACACATACATTTTCGTTCACCGAATCCACTTTGGCCGGACGGAGGATATCGTAGAAGACACTTGTGCAAGATGCCACGCAGTAAGACTGAACCCGAAATCATATGGTTAGGAAGCAACCTTTGTACCACGCACCCATTCCTGCACCTAATATATCGATTTCTTTTTGGCCGATTTATATTGTACACCTTCAATGGATTATCATATTGTGTCCCGTTTAGATATGATTCTCATCACAAACGAACGGGAGACTCTGTAGCATTTTACGCAACGTAATAGAAATAAGAAATGACTCTCAACTGCCACGCAATCGCTTCTTGCTATCTTAAGAATAAACGGAAAAGCATAGAATGATCATGTTTACAACGGTTTCGATCGTGGATCTGTTCGATCAGCACTATCATAATACTTATACTCTTCATCGCCTCTTCTTCTTCTTCTTCTTCTTCTTCTTCTTCTTCTTCTTCTTCTTCTTCTTCTTCTTCTTCTTCTTCTTCTTCTTCTTCTTCTTCTTCTTCT
>NC_068984.1:12870471-12877971 GCF_001194135.2 Octopus bimaculoides
CCCCTCGTCCCCTCGTCCCCTCGTCCCCTCCTCCCCTCCTCCCTCGTCCCCGCCTCCCTCTCTATTATCATCATTTTTATTAGTATTTTGCTGCTGACTCGTTCTTGTGTGATACAATCTTGCTCCGAGAGTTCTCAATATTTTTCAATTGTGACTAAAGTATTTATTTCTCATTTTTAACATCACTTCAAACAGAGACGATTATTGATAAGATTTTAAAATTTTGCGTCTTACTAAGGTTACACAACAATGTCAGCTTCTACAAAGAGGTCTATTTTCATGCTACCGTCTAGCTTGAAGGCAAATATAGCCATTCGTTTTTTCCGGATACGGCCTTTGAACAAGGCAATTCAGCAGCAAAGGAAAAACGTAAACAAGTATTAATGACATAATAAACGACACAAATGGAGAATAATAATAAAATTTGCACACAAAATGTATAGCATTACAGACATGTTTTACATCAACATACGGGTATGTACATCATCAGATAAAAATATGGCGGAAAATGGCACAATGTAATCACTTCTCTCTTTTTTTTCTTTTACTTGTTTCAGTCTTTTGACTGTGGCCATACTGGAGCACCGCCTTTAGTCGAGCAAATTGACCACAGGACTTATTCTTTGGAAGCCTAGTACTTATTCTATCGGTTTCTTTTTGCCGAACCGCTAAGTTACGAGGACGTAAACACACGAGCATCGGTTGTCAAGCGATGTTGGGGGGGGGACAAACACATACACACATACATATATATATATATATATATATACATACATATATACGACGAGCTTCTTTCAGTTTCCGTCTACCAAATCCACTCACAAGGCTTTGGTGAGCCCGAGGCTATAGTAGAAGACATTTGCCAAAGATGCCACGCAGTGGGACTGAACCCGAACCATGTGGTTTGCAAATTTTCTTTGCCACATTCTTTTCAAAGCTTAGCTATGGAATATTTTGCAGAAAGAACAAAAATTAAGAGCGTTGATGTTCACAAGACAGAGACCATTCTGCCACAATTCATCACAGAAGCTTGCTAAGGGAAGGAAAGCAAAAGTAATGTAGTTGTTCTTTGTCAAGGTATGTTACGGAAGCGTTGCCTTGTTAATTTCAAGGAAGAGTCAAGCCCGGCAGACAGTTTGAGTAAAATACCCTTTATTAGGAGTGAGAGGCCGTATGGTACCATATACATGTGACACATCTGTCCGATAGTGGTTACTCAAGTAAGATTCATAAATGAGTAACAAATGTGATGTCGGTGACGACTTCAACTCTTGGCTAGAGTCACCTTCATTTACATGGCAAAATTTGTACAGGTAGCACTGCAGAGGTAACTGACAGCAGTATGTGGTCGGCTGCTGTTAACATGGCAGGTTCTTTTTTTTATAATATTTGCATGATGTCTAATAATACCACCTACTGTACCTTATATGCATTTGCTTACATATTGAAAAAATATTTTAGCATTATAATAACCAATATTTATCCTATTATAAATTTGTGTGATGTCTCCGTGTCTGTTACGATTTTATGTTCGTTAAGTCCTCTTAGACCGTTGATGCAAGGACAACGAAACTCAAACCAGCAATTCCCCTAATTCCAGGGAATGTCCTAAGGGGGTCTATTATTGTAAGGGCCACCTAATTGGGGCCCCGCTGACACCCCTATTTTTATTGCATTCTAAACTAAATATATGGCATTGGTGACTAAATTGAAGCAATGACAATGAATTTCATACCATGAACTCCCATGAGGTATCCTAAGGAGGTTCAATTTCCGAAGGGCCGTTTAAATGGGGCTCCTTCTGTCCCCACCTATTTTTACTACATTTACCTCGCCCCTACGCTTATTGATTAACTTATGATCAGCACCAAAGCTTAGCATATCTGTAAAAACTACCCTTGAAGCCGCTCTTCCTGCGGCATTCAGATTTGTAAGAAAAAAACTATTCAACTTGCTGCCAGTATTAATCACATCAAATATATGAAACTTATCCTTTAATATTTTCATTGAAACTAATTAATTATCTTAATTCATGTATTTTACATAATTCTCAAAGTAATTTCTTTAACGAGTATTATTTCTGCATTTAGCACCCACGTTGTAGCCATTTATATTTTCAGATCGTTATATGCAGATAATTTCTCCATTATCTTTAGAGATATATAAGCATATTTTAAGACATCTAATAGCAGACACTTTCTTTATTTCATGGTGTTTCTTGAGAGTAATAATAATCAGGAATTAGCCCTCATCTCCTTCTAGTAAAAAATTATCGCAGTGCATGACTGCTTTCTCATTCTCTCTATCGTTTTGTTGTGTATATTTACATCATCTCTTTCCTTTTGGTAATTAAAAAAAACAGACATAATTCCCAGCATATGAAAACCCCCAACACTGACAGCCTGTAGATTTTTTCCCATTTCGATTAAAAGTCAACAGCCAGAGGCAATGTGTTCTATTATTTCTTCCCGCACCCAATATACTTCTTAAATATTCCGTTTTATTACATTATTTTGGGTATTTTCTATAAGAAATCTCTGACACTTTGTCGCAACAAATAAATCCTTCTGTCTCAGCTTTGAGCTCAGCCCTTTATCTATTTTCATTCTAGACTTATTTTCAGGAATTGACGATTTAAGGGATTTTCTTTCCAACGTTCCATCACTTAAGATTGGCATTCTGCAAATTTAACCATATTACTTTACTTTTTAGCTCTTTCATACCTTCTAATATTGGTTCTTCTTTCTCTTCAGAGACTGCCATATACTTCTTTTATTTTAAAAATCGAAATGATAAAGAAAGCCCCACCAACCTATCAATGAATGAATGAATGAATGAATGAATGAATCAATCATTCTATCTATCTATCTATCTATCTATCTATCTATCTATCTATCTATCTATCTATCTATCTATCTTTCTGTCTGTGTGTCTATCTACTAGTTTAGTGCTGGGTTCGATGTACTCGACCTGTCCCTTCCCCTAAAAATACTTGCCCATGTGCCAAAATTAAAAAGAATTTTTGTTCTTGTTGTGTGACATTGTTTTCAGCCAGAGGAAAAAGTGCAGAGCGAATATTCTGAATGGGAATATTGCCATGTCTTACATTATTCAAAACTACTTACTCTTTTTTATTTCTTGGATATAAATATAAAAGAAATTTCAATATTATAATTTGTAACATTTTGTTTACTTTCATAACAATATGGCTTCATCATCAAGCGTGGCGGTAAGAGGTGCAAGCTACACTAAATGTAACTGTTTACATCCACATCGAATTTTTGGAGAAAATTTGCTAAAAATTGTCAACACAGACTGTAAAATAAATAAAATAAAGTAAAAAAGAGAGAAAAATTATGACAATTAAACTAAATAAACAGATGCAATTACGAATACAAACGGAGATATTGACACTTTGGAAATTACCCAGAAAACATAAACGAACACATTTGTAGAATAAACAGAGACGCTGGTTATAATCTGAAAAAAAAAATCCATCTCGCAGTCAATAACAAAATTTGCTTTGCCAATGTTTTGAAGTAGAATAAAGTTTTCAATGTTAGACAGTGCTCAGAGAAATATAGAATGTTGAAGTTTTTTACGGAAAAATCTAGCATCTTTGTGTGGTGACTTCATCGAAGAAAAGCGGCATATATACATATATTTCACGAGAATCGGAAAAGGTTTCATTTTCCCTTAAACAAGTAATCAAAGAAGACAGACGATACCTAGGACGACATGAGCTCTATTGATCTGTGTGGGGAATTGCAACAGTGTGTGGCCAGTTTTCGAAGCCGAAGGCATGATGAGTAGACAAGGAGACAGAGTGAAATTTTACCTGTCCATGGCAAGTGTTTCAACATAAGGGAACATGATATGAGGGTTGCAAGGACATTGGTTCTTTATTTCATCATAAACATTATGACAAGTTACGTCTAAGCGCTAAACGCCGAGGTGATCAGAGATGACACGTATTCCGGTAGGAAATTGAATGGACATGTAGGCCCTGATGAATCTCCAGAACCACAAATCCTTCTCTGAGTCGGATTTAGTGACAGGTCGCAGAACGAAAATTCATACAACTCGTAGTAACATCAAGCAGTAACACCTGGTAATAAGACCAGGTGTTGCATGTATCTCAGGAAGCGTCACTTGAGGCTTTTCTGACTGAAGGAGCGGGTAAAACAGCGGCGGTGAGAGAGGAGGATAGACAACAGCAGCATGGTCCAATAGCTGCTTTGTTGACTGGGCACAAATTGGGGAAATGTTGAGACACTTGCTTAGTGTCTGATTGCAGAGGTCGACGATCTAGAAGGCGTCCACAGAGCCCGTTCTTGCTAATAACTAGGAAACATGCAGTAGGACTATTCCTCTGCGTTGCGTCAACAGGGAGAAAATGCAAAATGGGCAGTGTGCAAAATTACCGGAGACAGTAAAAGAGGAAAAATGGTTGACATGAAAGGACAATAAACCTAAAAAGAAGTGTAAGAAAAATGAATAGCCCCGCACTTCTACGAAAGAGTGTGATGTTCTCCTTTCTGCGAATGATAGATGTGGGCCTGAAATTAAGAAAAAGGGGCTTCCTGAGATGTAATTTTGAGAAGGGCATGCTAATTGATTTACAGAGGAAAGGGTAGAATTTTAAGAAGCTTTTCAGAAAATAGAATATTGTTAATGATCGCATTAATTTTCTATCACACTGCGAAAGAAGCCTTCTTGGATGCCTTCCGGTGTTATTTGCACTGTACAAGACAAAAACCTTAAGGTGCAGTGGGTTCCAATATGACCAAGGAGCAGGCGTTCAGCGTAGTAATGTGCCTAGGCCCAATCTAGGAGATGGATTCTGAAATATGTAGCAGAGGGATTGCCTGGAATGTTTTCTTTCTTTTTTATGTATGCATGTATGTATGTATGTATGTATGTATGTATGTATGTATGTATGTATGCATGCATGCATGTATGTATGTATGTATGTATGTATGTATGTATGTATGTATGTATGTAGTGTGTGTGTGTTCGACTGAACACTCCAATGCGGTGCCCCACCAAAATCGCAATCCCATACCCAAAACAAAAACAAGTAAAAGATAAAAGACAAAAGATGCTCTGACATCTTTGCATTCCAATTGTTACAAGTCATTCGTTCTGGTGGCAAAATAAAAGAAAGTGGGTATCTAGGCCATTGTAGATATATGTATCACAAAAATCTGAAAAACAAAATAAAAAGTGATCATATATATGGTTACAGCAATTGTCGCAAAATCATAATAATGTATATCTAAAAATCTAAAGGTGATGAGTGGAAACTGGTTTTGTATCTGAAATCAGCACTCCAAATTTAGACGAGAACAGCTATTTTTATGTTTGCCCTTGTAAAAAAATGTAATGTTTTAAAATTTTACCCAAGGCCAGCACTTTGCACAGGAAATGGCTACTCGTTACCATCGACTATTGTGACAGGTACTTTATTTTATCGGTCTCCGAAAGGAAGAAAAACAAATGCGGCCTCGGTGGGAATTGAACTGAGAATGTAGTGTTGCCACGTTAGCGCGAGGTATTTCGTCCGACTCATTCACGAATCTACCATCTCATCACCCTTATCACAATAATAGTAATAAACTGAATTGACATAAATTGACTTGACATAAGTTCACAATGATCAGTAAATATAATTAACTGGTGTATAAGCGAAACAAGAATCAATATGAGATGTTATTATTCCCCAGATCCTCTTCTGTTTCTAGTCTTATCTTATATAATATAGTCATGAGGAATCGGGGTCGTTTTGTAGTAGAACCTGCGTTATGTGACGTATGATGTGAGGTTGTAATGGATATTTAGATAATAATTTCAGTCAGGAAAAGTTTCGCATGTTAAATGCTAATCGGATGTTGGCACAAGTATTTGAGGTTAATAATAGATATGTGCTCCTGAATACTAGATTTGCTAGTCAGATATGTTCAAAAGGCATCAGATCAAAGTTTGTCTTTTGAACATTTACATAAAGTTTAATTATTATATAACACTAATGCTCAAAATATTATTGCCTAATTAATATGCATAGACATAGAATTTGATTTCATAATCTGCCAACACAGTGCAGTTTGAACAAGAGAATGATATTAGGTATGAGGTAGGATTTAACGTAATGCATATAATCGTCATTGCTTTTACTGTTGCCATGAAATTTATGTTCACCACCAACATCATTCTCTTGTTCAAACATCACACTAGCAGCCACAATTGCACCCACTACCACGTGTGTGCCTATTTGTAAACACTCGAGATGCTATCAATAGTAGGTAAATTCGATCAAGTCAAAGCTTACAGTCATAAAAACGGACACATAGGCTAATGTAAATTTAGGTATTCAAAAAGACGAGTTAATCGCAGTTCAGCTCAAGCAAAGCTGAGCTGGAACTCAGTAATAGCCACAACAAAACTACTTCCTCCTTGTAGAAAAAGTGTCATTAAAAAATGATTAAAAAATAACCAGAGATCGTTAATATTATTATAAAAGCTCCTAAGGCGGTGAGCTGGCAGAATCGTTAGCACGCCGGGCGAAATGGCTTTGCGGTATTTCGGCTGCCGCTACGTTCTGAGTTCAAGTTTCACCCAGGTCGACTTTGCCTTTCATCCTTTCGGAGTCGATGAATTGAGTACCAGTTACGCACTGGGGTCGATGTAATCTATTATCCCCCTTACCCCCAAAATTGTCAAGGCCTTGTGCTTGGAGCAGAAATAATTATCATAAAAGATTCATAGGGCAGAAGAGAGCAACCTCACATGGAGCCGAGCCTGCGAGTGTGGTTCGATACTTGGACGATAACCCTTACTTGGCAAAACTGTATTGTCCCAACTCGTTATGTTCTGAGTTCAAATCCTGCCATGGGCTACTTAGATAATACACACAGGAGGAAGACCTACTCCACACTATCACCGGACACCTTCAGTGTCTTTAGTGGAGGAATATCTGTTTGAGGCATTCGGGCCAGGCCTTGATTTGAGAGTACCTCTAGTAATGGAGGTTCTGAAAAAAAAAATGTAGTCACGGGCACTACTTTCCCTCTTGGTTAAAAGACAAAATAAATAAACAAAATATCCCGTCCGAAAGCATTTGACAATGGCCACTCTACTAAAGGTAGCCCCAGGATTGGGTACTGGTGTCAAAATGCGTGATTAAGTCAGTCAATCACTTGTTGATGACCATGCATTTTGCTTTTTTGGTCATCTGGGATTTGATGCGTAGAAATTAACTCCATTCCACCGGTAACCTCAATAAGCTGCTCACGCTTATTGTGAATAAATAAGGACATCACCCCACACCCATCATCATCATCATCATCATCATCATCGTCATCATCATCATCATCATCATCATCATCATCATCAACTGCAGCAGCAGCAACATTAGCAATTGCAGCAGCAATAATAATAGCACTGACAGTTAAGTGTGATTTTTGTTATCAGAAACTTTGAGATAGCCATCAGTGGGATCAG
>NC_068984.1:12879612-12881711 GCF_001194135.2 Octopus bimaculoides
TGACAACGCATACACGACGTTCACCCGTTACCAAGTAACTAATGAAAGGATATGATGATGTTTTTTCTTTCTCTCTTTTTTTTTATTTTATATTTCTTTTATGTATTTTATTTATTTCTTGTCTTTCCAGAAACAACCTGGAGCCCATGATGTCTCGCAATAGCAAACAGAACAAATATCGATTTCTTTCTTTTGCACTATCAGCTTTAATTGGGAAATACGAAATGAGATTGTGTGATCTTCATGCATTTCTGCAGGCGGGGTGAGAACATTTGGCGTGAAAATATACAGCGGAATCGAAACAGTCTTACCGAAAACTTCGGAGCTATTTCACGTTCTTTTTCAAATATCGATTTGTTCTGATCGTCCACTTGGCCAGCATTTCCCGAGGGGTCAAAGGTTAAAGTTAATTGAACTGACCACACTATATTATAGATAATCACAAGGCAGTGATCTGTCAGAATCGTTAGAGCATCGGCGAAAATTCTTTGCGGTACTTTTTCCGACCCTTTAATCTCTGAGTTCAAATTCCATCGCAGTTGACCTAGCATTTCATTCTTTGGAATCGATAAAATAAGTATGAATGAAAACATAGAACGTGTTTTTCAGTGGACTTTTGCTAATCTTGTCTCTTCCCATAGCAGAAATCCAACAAAAATCTCCAAATCACTAGTCGTATCAAGAAAAACAAGACTGCACTCAACACGACTGCACTCAACAAGATTGCACTCAACAAGAACCCTCACGGCAACCCCGAATTATAACTGACAGCATCGTCGAGGATCTCCTTTGGTGAAAACATATCCTCAACATAAGTGGAACTACAACCTCAAAGTGGTCCTTTGCTTTCGAGTCTGAAGCCTCACATGAGTTTTGTAGTGCTGACACTCTACAAAGCTCATGTCTGTCTACAATGGAGCATTGCTCCCGAAGCTGAGATAATCTTACTTCTACATACACAAGCATTTTGGGATCGCATCCAGAGAAAGACCACTTAACTGATTAGCATAAAATCACTGATATACACGCACTGGCCTCTGGTCCACAGGCATTCTACCTCCTCCCCACCGCTGTTGTAATGATACCTATTCACCGTATCTGGTTGGCGCCGAATCTCCTCTACGCAGCCATTTCCAATCCACTCGTCTCTGCTCCTCTTACCAATCTGATTATGTTCAACACCCATCTAGGATCCATTATCCCTTTTGAATGGGCATGCTTCCACAGAAGAGGCCCTCTAAAATCTTCCCCTCTGCATATCTTTACTACAGGGATCGACTTACAAAAATGACGGTATCAGTTGCATCGATCATCGATCAATTAGCCATTCTCCAAATACCACAATTAAAACAAGTAAACGTTAGAGGTGTGACAGCTGGGGAGAGAGAGAGAAAGAGCAGGAAAGGGAATGAGAGAAAGACGGGGAGATATATAGAGAGACAGAAACGGATATATATATATATATATATATATATATATATATATATATATATATATATATATATATACTGTTGTGTCTGGGGTGAGTCGTTCTCTTTTGGTGCCTTATAATTTAACACACTCACCGGTAAAATTTCCACTTCTTTATTTTTCTAAAATTTTCGTTGCCTCTTGCAACCTTTTCAATAGTTTTGGCTCTATTGAAAAGGGTGCAAGACGCAACGAAAATTTTAGAAATCGAACACCTTAACATATAACTGTGAGCCTGAGCACACTAACCACTAGACTAGAAATTTACCAACGCAAACGCAACTCATACACACAATTACATAAATATATGCACACATAGACATATACATACATATGTATGCCTATATATATGTAGATGTACGCATACGTATATATATTTTTATTCTTTTATTTGTTTCAGTTATCTGACTGCGGCCATGCTGGAGCATCGCCTGTAGTCGAACAAATCGACTCCAGGACTTATTTTATCGGCCTCTTTTGCCGAACCGTTAAGATAAGGGGATGTAAACACACCAACATCGATTGTCAAGCGATGGTGGGGAGACAGACATAGACACACAAACCCACACATTCACACACACACACACACACACACACACACACACACACACACACACACACACACACAC
>NC_068984.1:12882355-12885496 GCF_001194135.2 Octopus bimaculoides
ATATATATATATATATATATATATATATATATATATATATATATATACATACATACATACATGTGTGTATGTGTGTGTAGCACTCGTTCGTCGTATTTTATACTGACTGACACACATGTACGATAGGTTTCTGTACAGTTTCTTACACACAGGTTATTGGACGACCCGAGGCCGAGGTAAAAGACACACCCATGGTACTGTAGCAGTAAGAGATCGAATCCAGAGCAACACGTTTGCTCTTATCAAAGTATTTAAACGCACACATCTGTCAACGTCGGCAACCACTATTAAACCAGATAAGCAATATCTCTGCGATATCAGTTCGCCTTTACTGGACTACCTCAAGTGGCCACACTTATTGCATTTCTGATTGCAATCGGGAGACATAGTAACGTTGTAGCGCCGGTTTGTCTTTCGTTATCGCTTAACTTGACGTCAGCAATCAGGAAATGGCTTGGTCGTTGTCTGATAATCGTAGGTTACTGAGAGGTGATAAATGTGTGCAACGATAAATTGTTGTTGTTGTTGTTGTTGGTGGTGGTGGTTTTTAGCCACCACATGTCAATTGTGAACGGAATGAACTATGATCAAAAACGTTCCCGCCATAACCCCGCCCCCATTTTTCAAGACATTGTATATCTTGGAATACATTATCTAGTGTGTAGGAGGAGTGTGAACTGGCTGGTCTGTTCCAAAAGACTTTCTGGTCGAAAACTACAACTGGTAAACACTGGAAATATCTAGATTGATAGAGTTACCGAGGTGTATTACCTGTGTGAGAGAAATTCTTATAGGTACAGAAGCATCGTTAAATGAGACGGTCTGAGATACTCTCAGAGCTGCGAAACCGTTCAGTATGCATCCGTTCAATGTCCGAGCGTTGTTGATCGGTGGAGTTGTGTTTAACTACCATTGCCATGTGTATAGCACGTGAAGATCACTCCTCCCTACTTTAAATTAAATAGTCAAGGCAGGCAATCTTTCTCTTTATAGCTATGGTAAAATATGCCGTGCACTAGTTGAGGCTGAAAAGCAGTCACTTCCTCCATCGACCAAACGAAATATATAAAGACGTAGGTGACTGGCGAAAATGGTTAGAGTGGATGGGATTATATTCAGCATGTACTTGTCTGTCAGAAATCAGGATTTGGGAGGAGACTCGCCCCTGGAGGCTAGGGGCTTTGAATCTGAGTTGTTCCCTACTTGGACTTAGTTGGAGGTTCACTAGTATAAAAAAACAAAAGTAAAGGACAAAACTGCCATCTTGCATGTTAAGCTTTACTTGTTTCAGTCATTAGACTGCAGCCATGCTGGGGCACCGCCTTGAAGAATTTTAGTCGAACGAATCGACCTCAGTACCGTTTTATTTGAGCCTGGTACGTAGCCCATCAGACATTTTTTGCCGAACCGCTAAGTTGCGGGACATAAACTAACCAACACCGGTTGTCAATCGATGAAGGGCGACAAACACAGGCACAAAGGCACACACACAGACACACACACACACACACACACACACACACACACACACACACACAAAGGGCTTGTTCTACTTTTCGTCTGCCAAATCCACTCGCAAAGCTTTTGTCGGCCTGAGCTTATCGTAGAAAAATATTTGCCCAAGATTCTGCGCGATGGGACCGAACCAGGACCCATGTATTCGGGAAAGAAACTTTTTACCACACAGCCACAAACAAGCAATACCATATTTGTTTTATACGCAATGATGCATTTGTGTATCATGCATAATTTTGAATTATAAAACGTATGCTAGAGATGAAATGTAAAGTGTACATAAGTAAACTCTATTTTATTCCGTTGTTTTGCTTCCACCTTATCCTATTCTCTGCAACACTCCTACACCACATGTAATTTAACTTAGCAACTTGTCCTCTTTCATCCAACGCTTTTGCCATCATTATTTGAAGGATATTTAAGGTGGCGAGCTGGAAGAATCATTAGCGCGTCAGACAAAACAATTTGCACCATTTCTTCCGGTCATTTACGTTCTCTGTTGCAGCAGTCCATGATCTTACAAACTTTATAGCTCACACATAGTTTGAATATCTGTTATGATGTCGGCATTTTGATAACCGGCGCGAATCATCATGAAGTTTAAGCTGAAACTCCGCCGAGGTCGACTTTGCCTTCCATTATTTTGGGATCGATAAAATACGTACTAGTTGAGTACCGGAGTTGATGTAATCGACTTACATTTCCACTACAGTGACTGGCCTTGTGACAAAGTTTGAAGGCATTAGTTGAAGGAAATTTAGCTCCTGTTACTAGCAGGTTCAGCGACCATGTTGTGGTTCTCGCGTTGGTTCAAATAACGATAAATATCTTAGTGCGCTGCTATATTCTTTCAGTGGATTGCATTAATGGCGGAGATATTTCCCAATAAATGTAACTACATCTCAGCTCACCTCGGGTCATTCTTGTAAAAGTATGATCGACAGAACGACATTTCATTTTCTCTGCAACAAGATACCGGAACTTCAAAGTATAAAGTATACCTACGTTCACAAAGATATATGTATATATAAATGAAGATGCTTATGCATACACACACTGCCGAGATATACGTATGCAAATATTATATAAATATATTTATACATTTTAGATATACCCATTAATACTCTTGATAAAAGCATTTTGACGATCAGTAACGGGAATCCATTCAAAAATTGAATATCGTTTCTCGTTTGTTTTTTTTACGTCACATTTTGTATATTTTTGAATTCCTATAATTCAGAACTCTAAGAATTTGATTACCATTTTATTTTAAAAGAAAAGAATATAAAGTTGTATAAAAGGGTCTATATCTGTTTTGCGTTTTTAGGACTTTCACAAGATACATTTTAACGATGACAATCTTAAAAGGATATGGGAATAAAAATTGCATGTTTCGGCATATGAAATAATATCGTTATAAAGCTTCTTTTGAATATTCAAAATAAAAATATTCTGCTTAGAATGGCATACTGATCCTTAGCGAACACCTTGTGTTTTCGAGAAAAGGTTTGTTTTCTATGTTCTTATTCATTCGCAAGGCTTTTACACGTAAGCGAATATGCAGATATACAAATGCACCCGATCCTACGTATATATATATATATATATATATATATATATATATAT
>NC_068984.1:12885679-12889963 GCF_001194135.2 Octopus bimaculoides
TATATATATATATATATATATATATATATATATATATATATATATGTGTGTGTGTGTGTGTGTAAGGAGAGAGAAAGAAAGATGAACCAAACAAAAAAGAAAAAGAAAGAGCGAGAGGTATATGTACATGTAGACAAATACACAAACACACACACATACACCCACAAGTGTATGTAATGAAAATACTACAAATACATATTAATACACATTAGCAAACAGCAACACAATTTCTGTTACGATATTCGTCGCTATATTAATGCTGTAACACAAAGCAACGCCTCTACCACGTATACATAGATATATCTTCGAGCTAGATATGGCAGTTTGCATGAAACGAAAAGAAAACATCCAAAAATCAAAGAATTTTTAAAAATCAAAAAATATCAGCTAGGTTATGGCTGGGAGATAACAGATTACTCAAAGTAGCAGCCCTCAGCTTCCACTATGACCTCGAAGAGGCTTCGGACCCTGGCACATGCGTTCCTTATTGTGTCCCTCAGAAGATCTTCGAACACCTCCTTGACTTTGGCCAGTAGCTCGGTCTATTTATCGACCGCTCCCACGCCACAGTATACCATGGGAACTAAGAGACCAGAAATTGGGGCTGGTGAACTCGTACAAATTCTTCGACAACCAATTCTGAGTTTTTCCAGAAGTATGATAAGGAGCCGAATCGTGCTGGCACATATATATATCTTTCCAACAGCCACCTTTTCCAGCCAGGTATTCAGTACAGTTTCTAGCCGTCTAAATTGAGCTTAAGGTCCTGTTCAGAGATCTGTGGATGGATTGCGGCGTGCGGACGCAATTAAAATGCCTGCTGTGTCCCTTTCTGCTGGCCTCAGCTTCGTAGTCTCTGTTGCAGCAGTTCATGTCACGGCTTACGGCCTTTATAGTTCACACATAGTATTGAGTATCTGTTATGATGTCGGCATTTTGATACCCGACGCGAATCATCATGAAGCAGAGAAATTTTTCCAATATACTGATGGCTTCGAATCTTCCACGTAAGTCAACGTTTTCTCAATTACAATTTTAGTCTTTATGCTCTCCAACACCGTTGACTATTCACCGTTGTCTTTTCTCCTGAAAAAAAAAAAAGAAAATAGAGGTATCAAACATCGTCAAATTTAGCGCGAACACCTTGTGTAAGATCATTTCTTGTTTTACTTTTTTTTTCAGTTGAATTTGTTTGTATTAATATATCGTCAGACGTTTGTACGGATTGCATTAAAGAATAAAGATCATGCTAAGCGATTGATTTGTTTGGTGATGAGTAACGATGTCAATGTATTGGGAAATAAAATTTCTTGCTCCACTTAGTTACAACGCTTAACAATTTCGGTTCAAATCCTGTCGGATTGGAGTCTGATGCGATCAAGTCTCTGGATATACTCTGAGGTTGTTATGCAAATTAGCTACAATTACTCATTGAACTGATTCCATAGTCTGCTTGATTCTTGCCTGTTTCATTTATTTTTTGTAGATTGGTAATGAACAACTGTAATTAAAATCATGTGCATGTGTCCACTTGTTTGTTTTACTTAATTTTCATTCTGAACTCTTGCTATGAAACGTTCTATTTGTGGTAGGTCATCTATTGTTTATCATGAATTTCCGGATATTTGCTAAAGCTTAAGAAAAGAGATTTTCCTGTTAGGCAAAGCTCTTATCAACATCTTCGCGAATTGCTTTCAGATTAGTATAAGGCTGCAATGGGGGGGGGGGGGTGCTATATCGTAGGAGCTGTTTTGAAAAAAACAAAAATGAATATGAATGGATAGAATTGTAGTGACTATATGGACCTACTCCATGTGGCTGCAGGCTAAGAATAACTACTCACAGAAAATACATGCCTACAGTGTAAGAGCAATCAAAGTATACATGTAGGAGAATAAGTTATGCTGTTATTTTGTGTTGATTTGTTCTGTTACAGCTACACATTATCGTCCATTTAGTGTGTCTCTTTAGTGTTATCGTTGATTTCACTATTTTATTCGAAGAAACTCAGCCACTTTTTATTGTCCTTTGTTTTCCTATGTATTTCCCTTTCATATTTTCGGAGTCGATACAATAATCCTTTCTACTATAGGCACGAGGACTGAAATTTGGATGGGGGAGGGGGCCAGTCGATTAGATTGACCCCAATACGCAACTGGTACTTAATTTATGAAAGGCAAAGTCGACCTCGGCGGAATTTGAACTCAGAACGTAACGACAGACGAAATACCGCTAAGCGTTTCGCCCGGCGAGCTAACGATTCTGCCAGCTCACCGCCTTGGCGTCGATAAAATAATCTTTTCTACTCTAGGCACAAGGCCCGAAAGTTTTGGGGAGGGGGCTAGTCGATTAGATTGATCCCCAGTACGCAACAAGTACTTAATTTATCGACCCCGACAGGATAAAGTCGACCTCGGCAGAATTTGAACTCAAAACGTAAAGACAGACGAAATACAGCTAAGCACTTTGCCCGGCGTGCTAACGATTCTTCCAGCTCGCCGCTTTGGCGTCGATAAAATAATGTCGTAGTGAAGTAACAGTCATTTCAACCGACAACTCACCCTACATAAAAATAGCTTATTTAATGCATTTTATTTTAAATATTTTCCCCAAGGCTTCAAGTTTAGTCTGTTCTTTTAATTTCTATATTATTAGGTGGATATGATACGAAAGTTGCACATGAGAGCATTTAAATCTATCGAGGTCAGCCTAACCATCCATATTCAATGAATTCTACCACGAGAGGCAACTGCTTGCAGCTGAATGGAACTAAAGAACAGGCTATTATACATATCTGTTGAAAGATATTTCGTTGCTAGATATAGCAACTTAATCAAAACACTTTAAATCATGACGTTTTAAAGGAGAAAAAATTGTAAATTTGAAAAAGCTAACCGAATTTTTGATTTTTGTTTGGTGGGGTTGGGGTTGAAATACATACAGATATGTATAATCATTGACATACGTATACAGACAGGCATACTCTCTCAACATACACACACACACACACACACACACACACACACACACACACACACACACACACATAAATATCTAGATTATGTGTTAATGTCTTAGTGCTAAGACAAAAGAGCATTCAATACAATGGTATGAGATATCCGTAAAAGCTACAGTGTATTTTTTTTATTTTTCAATAAAAAGGACCTTACGTATCTATGTATGGAGAATGTAAAGATTAAGAATTACGGCCAAAAATACATTTTACACACATACGTAGATATACATGTACATACACAACGTATGTATGTGTGAGAGATAATATGTGTGTGTATGTGTGAGTGAGTGTGGTGTGGTATATGTTTGGGCGTGTGTGTGTTGTGTACTTGTACCTCGGTGTATCGTTCAAAGCCGATGATTCGCCCCATCATTATAAATATCTTCATTAATTCTATCTCCCGTTTGTACGTCAAAGCGTTTATATATCCCAGAAACCAGCCCGCAAAAGTTGCTTTGTTTTAGATGGAGGTGTTGGATTCCCTATTCGAAAATATGAGGACACAAATATTGTGTCGTATAGCCAGCCAGAAACGATGTTTCTTGGGGCTAAAGAACAGTAACAATCGTCCCATCCAGGACAATCACATTATGTTGGCGAACAGTCTTTACTTCAGAAAACTGTTATTAAATATCTCTCTTTCAGAGATTTAGAAATAATAATGTTTCTATTTATTAGATCAGTGATTGAGTGTCACAATCACGCACACACACGCACACGCACGCGCGCAATCACACACACACACACACACACATATTTATATATGTATGCATATTTCAGGGAATCCATGAAAAGATCGAGGCATATCAAAGTGAAGCATGCCATATATTGGCAAAACAGAACGATGCAAAAGAGTCAATTAAGTAATGCATTACCATAATACGAAATGCATCGACGGAGGGAAGTTCTCAGTTGTTAGATAAACCACAAGTCCGACATTGCATTTCGAACTTTCGGAGTCGATAACATGAATAACATTTGGGTACTGGGGAGTCAATGCAATCGGCTGAAATACTTCTGGATGTGAGTACAAACAAATGCATCCTTCTGCCAAGCCATATCGAGCAATTGATGTAGAGGAGGTTCAACAAACCAGTTTGATCACAAGCTCAAATTCACGGCCTCTGCATCAGGCCGTGGTTGGTGGAGAGAACATGCAGAAGCCTTCGTACTGCAGTAGAGTGAACATAGGCAATCCAATCCAACATGTATAAATGTGTGTATGTGTATATATATATATATATATATATATATATATATATATATAT
>NC_068984.1:12889995-12890947 GCF_001194135.2 Octopus bimaculoides
TGTGTATATATGTGTGTATATATATATATATATAAACGGAGACCCCTTCGGTCACGAATGACCATGGGATTGCACCTAGAAAGTTACCCTCCCAGGCACAAGTCCGGACAAGGTTGTTTATGGAAGCCCAGCAGTTGCCCATCCACTCTCCACGCCACCGATTTATCCAAGGCAAAGGCAAAGGGGCCGATAAAGCTTAGTACCAGTGATGGCGCAACTCATTTCTACAGCTGAGTTAACTAGATCAACGTGAAATAAAGTGTCTTGCTCAAGAACACAGCACGAAACCCGGTTCGGGATTCGAACTCACAGCCTCACGGTCATAAGCTCGACGCTCTAACCACTGAGGCATGCGCCTTCACATACACAAGCGCCCCCCCCCACAAACACATAAGAATTAATATATAAACTCAAATTAGGCAATCATACTCATAGCTTTATAAATCTGACTTAAAATGCGTATACATATAGTAATACATATCAATATATATGAAAAAATATTTATAAAATATAAATATACATAAAAATACATGCAAATAGAACCTATGTGGGATACGTATGGAAGGAAGTGGGAGAAAAAGAGGACGTAAGAAAGAACAATAACATTATTTTCATTGGCTCTTAGGAGCACTTTTTATAGACTGCGAAGATGAACAAACAATTTTTGGGCATACCAACCAGAAACATCCCCACAGAGACACTTTATCCCACAGAGACACTTTATCCCACGTATCTCCTCTTGATTTGCTTAGTTCATTTTGTGTTTCTGTGGTGTGTGTCTTCATTTGCGCATGCGTTTGCATCTGTATCTATGTCTGAGTGTGTTTGATCTTTAAACTTGACTGGTAAGAGAAGGTTCTGATTTTCTTGTCCGCCTTTATTGTCTATCTATCCGGTTGGTTTATTGTCTGTTACGTTCTTGTTCCATTCTCTGGATATATATATATATATA
>NC_068984.1:12891533-12892462 GCF_001194135.2 Octopus bimaculoides
CACACACACACACACACACACACACACACACACACACATATTTATACGACGGGCTTCTTTCAGTTTCGGTCTAGCAAATCCACTCACAGGGCTTTGGTCAGCCCGAGAGTATAGTGGAAGACATTTGCCCAAGATGCGACGCAGTGGGACTGAACCCAGAACCATGTGGTTGGGAAGCAAGCTTCTTACCACACAGCCACGCCTGTGCCTATATATACATACATACGAGGGGGGTGCTTTAAAATTCCTGGCTTTCGGTAAAACAAAATACAGGAGGACCAGTAGATTATGATACCATTCAATATATTCCTCACTCAGATTCACGCAATTATTGCAGCGGTCTTTTAGTAACCGAACTCGGAAGGTGGGCCTCTTACCAGGCCTTTCCCGACTCCCTTAAAGCCAGGAAACTCACAGCACCCCGTCGTGTATATATGTGTATGTATTTATGTGTGAATATGTATGTATGTATGTATGTATGTATGTATTTATATATATATATATAAATATATATGTATAAATATATATGCTTATATACATATGTATACATATATGTATGCATGTATGTAAGAACGTTTCACTGAACGTATATGATATCCTATTTTGTTAATATCGTGTGCCTTTTAAAGTATCATTTCAAACGCTTTACTTCCCATAGTCATCTCGGGAATAATTTGTTGTTTTTCGTTGTCGTATGCCATTTTAATGACTTCTTGATAGTGTTGTCGAAGTGACGACTTCTGCTTGTAATGGATTCCTAGAATTATCTTTTGATGTTCAGTGATCTTAGCTCTTATCATGTCTCCTAAAATACATACATTCACACATACATACATACATACATACATACATACATACATACATACATACATACATACATACATACATACTTATATGCATGCATACGTACAGACAAACATAAATACATG
>NC_068984.1:12892472-12895918 GCF_001194135.2 Octopus bimaculoides
TATATATATATATATATATATATATATATATATTTATCCCTCTCTTTTGTCTGTCTATCTACCTACTTATTTTCTATCTCTCGATCTAACAATATATACGTGTGTACTTACACACACACACACTGACGCACACACACACGCACACACACACACACACACAGATACACACAAACACACACACAACTTTAAACACGTACCTGCCCATTTATATCTACAAACAAGCACTCAATGATATATAATTATAGAACGTTTCCAATGATCACTATCGTATTGCAAGTTTCGCTCCGAATTATTCACCGTCAGCGTTATTTTGTCAGCTCTCTAATGGTTTCCTATACACTTTAAACTGTTCTAGATTTTATCATTACTTTTTTTCTTTTCTCTGTATTATAGTAATAATAATGTAGTATTTCTCAAATATTTTAGGGGCTTCACAGATTTCGTTATTTATTAATGCTCAGATGATTTTTCCCCCAAGAATTGCAAATATTGTTATTATTATCATCATCATCATCATCATAATAATTATTATTGTTATTATTATTATTATTATTATTATTATTATTATTATTATTATTATTATTATTATTATTATTATTATTATTATTGTTGTTGTTGTTGTTGTTGTTATTATCATTATTATTATTATTATTATTATTATTATTATTATTATTATTATTATTAGCATCTTATTTTAATTTTGTTTCCATTTGTTATTGAGTGTCTTCCCGACACCTAGGACAACGTAACTCGCTGTATAGGTTGGTAGGCCAATAAAATAAATACACCAGATTGTTCGTTGACAAAGTCATGTGATAGTAAATAAAAGTGGGAGAAAGATAGACAGAAAGAAAGAAAGAAAGAAAGAAAGAAAGAAAGAAAGAAAGAAAAAGAAACGAGAAAAAATTTAAAACACAGGAAAGCAAATAAAAACAAAAAGCATAGAAAATAAAGGGTAAAAAGGAAAGAAAATGCTCTTCTCAGTACGTGTGGAATACCAGTTAAAACTATTTCTTGCACTTCTTGCATGGATGATAAGCCAGGGATCAAATAATTTTCAGTTCTTTTTTTTCCATTCCAAATGCTCCTACAACCATTGGTATTGTAACCGTCTTTAGATTCCACATTTTTCGATTTTAATCTGCAAATCTTTATATTTTCTGAGCTTATCAAATTCTTTTACTGAGATATTATAATAACAAAGTATGCTCATGCCAATCAATAAACAGATTTTATTGTTTTGATCTTTCACAACAATATCTGGTTGATTAGCTTTGATGGTCCGGTTTGTATTTACTGGAAACTCCCAAAGAATAGTTACATTTCCACCCTCAAGGTGGTGCTTCTACCATTTGTTAGCAGGTTTGATTTTATAATGCCGATATATTATCCTGTGCAGATGTTAGCCAACTCTGTTATGTCTTGATTTTTAATCTATAGGTGTTAAAACCTTACACCTAGAGATAGGTGGTCCACTGTTTCAATCTCATCGTTGCTGTATCGGCACATTGTACAGGAGAGATGACCTATGATCCCATCTAGGAGTGATGGACATCAACGTTTCGCCATTTTTGTGGCTGAACAACATCACGTACTTAAACAGGAACGGAGAGGAATGATATCGCCAGTCCAAGACTTACATACTCAGAGAGTGCAAACCATGTTCGGATATGCTCGGGCAAAGAATACATAAGAATATATTCATCTATGAAATAGAAGCAACGCTAATGCAATAAACTGATTCGTGATGTCCATAAGCTTTAAAAATGGCGAAACAGCGATGTCCATCCCTCTTAGACGGGATATTAGAGGTGAGCCGTCTCGCCTGTCCATGACTTTCAGCTGTTCTAACGCTCGGTGCTTTGAGAGAGTATTTTCCACCTCACCATATCGCAGCCTACTGGCGAATTCAAGTCGCATTTATGTTAAGTATATACGCTTAATGTATATGTATATATATCTTTACGACAGGCTGCTTTCAGCTTTCGTCTACGGAATCAACTCACTTTGATTAGTCCGAGGCAATAATGGAAAACACTTACGCAAGTAGGGCTGAACCCAGCAACCATGTGGTTGGGAAGAAAGCTTCTTACCATTCAGCCACGCTTGCGCATATATCTAAATATATTTTCTTCATTTATATTTGACTACTATTAACAACAATGCTCTTTAGATGGATTACAGAACTGAATAATCGTCTCTGGTATATATTTCTTTTACCAACGCCCTGAGAAAAATGAAGTCAGTTTGAAATTATCTCATGTAACTACGTAACAGAAATCCTGAAATTCTTTTTGTTTCCTATACATATGGCACATCGTTTCTTAAAGAAACTTCCTGTATTTTACACAGCTATTTGTGTGTTGCGATGAAGTCAGGCAACTGGCAACGGTGTCAGCGTAGCAATTGTTTTATTTTTTTTTTTAATGTTTTTCAAAAATCCTCTTGATTTGGGCAGATGCACATCTCCAGTTTTCTGTTAAAACGTTTATAAAAATCGTGAATCTCAGATTACAAAATCGCAAAGTGTATTTAAAATTTGTAAATTACCGGAAGCAGGTCACTCACAGGCTCACAAAGAAACACGGGGCAGATGTGGCCTTTCAGCGCTTTAACTGCTCACTTAACACGAATGTACCTCTGTACAAATCCTCAATTCTGATAACTGTTTGGCTCCTGGTAGTTGTTGCACCAGACCAATACACGTTTGAAGAATGAGAGGAAGTGGGATTAGTTCTGTATCATCCATGCCAATGATAATAATAAAGCTCTACTGCCTTGTGAGATAATTTATTGTGCGTTTAAAAAGATTAAGAAGGTAAATCCCTACAGAAAATCCAGGGATCTTCGGACAAATATTTACGGTTATACTTACTTAACAATTATCTGGCATCGTCTGTTTCTCCATGGATACTGCGAATATATTGACTTGTTTTCCCTTCGTGGCATAGCCTTGAGTGGGTAGGTAGCAGTTATACATGAGGCTAGGCACTTGCAGAGATGGTTAAATTACTATCTCTGCAATACCGTCGACAAAAAACAAAAATGGCCAGCCAGATTTCTGTCTAGTCGTCGATTCTTTCAAACTACAAACACTGTCATTTTACCATAATTCGTTCATACGGTTGTTATACAACTTTCAATAACTCAATCGCTGAAACTCATAGACATACAGTTTATCATGCAGTTAGTTATACAACTTTTAGTAGCTTACTTTGTAATACATTTAGTTACAGACTTCCTCTGTTTGCTTTCATCATCTTTCTGCTGTCTTTCCTGGTGAAGGCTCCCGCCTCCATCAGAAACTTTAAACTCTCTTTTTCCTACCAACACAGTAACACACATTTCTTTTATTTACATTTCAAATATTTATTGAATATATAATATCTCTATCAATATGCATATATATATATATATATATATATATATATATATATATATATATA
>NC_068984.1:12896000-12908524 GCF_001194135.2 Octopus bimaculoides
TATCTCTATCAATATGCATATATATATATATATATATATATATATATATATATATATATATGTGTGTGTGTGTGTGTGTGTGTGTAAAGCAAAAAAAAAACAAAAACGTTTAATCGTATTCAGACTTGGCGCGCTATCAATCCAGCTGCCATTTAGTCTAGTCAGTGACATTAAAAATATCATGCTCTGACTAGCTGAAGTCATCAATAATGTAAATCACATTATTATCATTTTACTTCTCTGTCCTACACCAGTATCATTCCGGACGTAATCCTATATATGGCTGACCAATATCATTAAACATGGAAGTCTTTTAGTGACAAATTAGTCTGGAATACAATATTTTAGACGCATACTACTACTACTACTACTACTACTACTACTACTACTACTACTACTACTACTACTACTGAAAAGCAGACGACAGATACTTTACAGAACTTTTCGCTGGAACCTCACCACTGACGACGTGAGAGGAAATGTAAAAATGTCACGTTTTCATTAACGGTTACTTTTTTAATGAATAATAATAATAATAATAATAATAATGATAATAAAAAGAAACAGAGAGCCTAATTGTAGCAGTCCAAGATCAAGTGATAGAAACAAACAACTTGAGAAAAAATATGTATGAAGTGAATGTGGTCAGAAAATATAGAGCCTGGAGAACTTGGAACGAGACAATGGCACACATTGTGGAAGAATGCCCGAAAAAGATAAGAAATGTAAGAACATAAGAAATAGAGACATGTCTAGGTTGTAAAATTTTTACACTGGAAACAGTGCCAAAATGAGGATTTGAAGCTGGAAACACATGGCGCAATCATCGAGTCGAAAGATTACTAGAGTCGGAGAAATGTAAGATTTTGTAGGACTTTCCTATTCAAACGGACAAGAAGTTAGAAAGCAATAGACATAATATAACGATTATATTGGCAGTTCTTCCGTGCGGCCTTACCAGTTCGTGATAAACTGCCAAGGCACGGAAGTGCCGTCTCACCGACATATCCATGATACGAGCAGGATACGGAAACCGTCTTGCACGCATTCGTGGAATGTCCGGAATTATGGGGACTGATACTTTTTACCGAACAACTGTTGTCATCGATGGGAAGAGTACCGCTATCAGCTGGGTTCATCATAGAGATTGTTCCGCCTCCTTACTTTAGCGGGGAGAGGAAGGCCTGTTTTCTCTGCGTGGTGGCCATATTGAAAGAAACAGCATGGAAGATGCGGTTGAAAGGGATTGTGATGAGTACCTTCTTATCTGGCCAGGGGTTGGTCAACTTTTTTAGTTACCACCTCAGCAGTAAGATCAGGCTGGTGAAGAGGTACCTGTCACGTGAAAAATTCAGAAAAAGATGGAAGCTTGTGGAGAGAAAGCTGGGAATAACTGGCACCGAGTGAGCGGAGCCACGGTAAAGAAGCAAAGGTACTACTCTAGTGTAGGATGCCTTCCCTGCGTTAAACATTGCTTTTAGCAATATATTCATTTTTAATCCCATCTGTATGATAATCATTGTAAATTTTTAATCGTTTAAAGCTACTTCACCCTTTTTATGTTTGTCTGTCCTTGTCCGTCCACTCTATGTACTGCCTTATGACAAATATTATGAAATAAAGTAGCTTGCTTATCAACCACATAGTTCCGGGTTCAATCCCACTGCGTGGCACCATGGGCAAGTGTCTTCTACTATAACCTCAGGCCGACCAAAGCCTTGTGAGTGGATTTGGTAGACAGAAGCTGAAAGAAGCCTGTCGTATATATATATATATATATATATATATATATGTACGTATATATGTATGTGTTTGTGTGTGTGTGTGTATTTGTGTCTGTGTTTGTCCCCCCACCATCGCTTGACAATCAGACAATCGATGTTGGTGTGTTTATGTCGCCGTAACATAGCGGTTCGGTAAAAGGAACCGATAGAACAAGTTCTAGGCTTACAAAGGATAAGTCCTGGGGTCGATTTGTTCGACTAAAAGACGGTGCTCCAGTATGGCCGCATTCAAATGACTGAAACAAATAAAAGAGTAAAAGAATAAAGAAATGCACGTCAATACAAACATCCAATCACCAGCGAGGATGGCCAACAATTGTGCAGTGAAAACTTCGCACCATACTTCAATACCGTGTAGTCACATTCACACATAATATTCTTTCATTCATGCATACACGCTAACTCACACGTTGAAACACACTCGTCCACATACGTGCCAACAAAACTATATAATTCTAACCTTGTACATACGCGTTCACAATCTATCCCTTGTTGACCTGTGTCCCGTCATCCTGTCAATTGGATCCGTGAAACGGAAGAATTCCCCTTATCGGATTTTGCTATCTATAAACATATACACTCTACATGACCGAGTATTGAGTCATTATTCAAGTCTTACCACATCTATATTACGTCTATTATACTCCCCCCATATACACTTTATTATTCCCTTTTAATATCTGTTGTAATGTACGGCAAAATTCTGCTATAGATGGTAGTATCTCACTGGTAAAAATAAACAAAAGCATCCTAAAAATTGTTAAAGACAGTGTAAAAATATCAGAAAATGGTTTTTACCATAGATTGACAGTATCCTAAATTATTGATCAAAGACAATAAGCTCTACTTGGAAACAAATGCCGGAACGAATCCATAATTCCCATGTCTTGTGTAATTGGATTGCACTGAGTTGCACTGTAATGCCTCGAAATCGAAGAATTTCAACGTGGAAAAACAAACAACCAAAAGAGCAAGGCCAAAACGACAGGTCAATCAGTTTCTTCTGAGATTTTTTTATGAGAATGTTCTTTTGGTGCATAAAAATATACGCTGACCGGATCGACATGTGGAATGTGTTTCACAGTACTTGACGAAGCTAATTAAATTTTAATAGATAACAGTTTTAGAAATATAAAAAAAAGAAACTTTTTATCGAGCTTTTCATGACGCTTAGAAACATAAATATAAAAATACGACGTACACTGATTGGAATATACATGAATATAGATAAATGGATGAATCTGCTGAAACTGATGGTTGACAAATATAGTTAGAAACATTTGGTGTAAAGAATTAGAAAACGACCCACTGGAATGTAATAGAACGAGGATTTCTAATGCATTTTCTCGCAGGAGTGTCTGTGTGGTAAGTAGCTTGCTTACCAACCACATAGTTCCGGGTTCAGTCCCACTGCGTGGCACCTTGGGCAAGTGTCTTCTACTATAGCCTAGGACCGACCAAAGCCTTGTGAGTGGATTTGGTAGACGGAAACTGAAAGAAGCCCCGTCGTATATATGTATATGTGTGTTTCTGTGTCTGTGTTTGTCCCCCCCAACATCGCTTGACAACCGATGCTGATGTGTTTACGTCCCCGTAACTTAGCGGTTCGGCAAAAGAGACCGATAGAATAAGTACTAGGCTTACAAAGAATAAGTCCTGGGGTCGATTTGCTCGACTAAAGGCGGTGCTCCAGCATGGCCGCAGTCAAATGACTGAAACAAGTAAATGAGTAAATGAATGAGCGAGCTATTAAACACTGATCATAATTGTTAAAAATCGAAGTCAGAGTAAACTAGTGATAGTTTGCGACATTAGTTAAACTGATTTAGAAAATGTACAAAACTGGATAAGTTCATATGCAGTCGGATGTCTCCGAGGAAGGTTCAAAAGGTTATGAGCTTTGCCTTTCTTGGAATTTTAATATTGTATCATTGTTGTCTCCAAATGAACTTTCAAATATAATGCATGACAGAAGTGAATACAGGAATATTTGTAAAAAGAAATTTCGAAACTAACAAATAAAAACCAGTAAATATTTAAAAAGTAACAAAACTGTCGATTTGTTGAAAGATATTTTGAAGATGAACTAATAAACGTAATCTAAATAGTAAATATTAATAAGGTAATTACTACAATGTTGAAGAAACGTAATAAACACATCGTGTATACACAGGAAGTTAAAAGCTGAAAGCTATAAGAACGATAACTCTTGGAACGAATAAGATTCTGGTAAAAATAATCCTAAGTTCTGTTTGAAATAGAAACAAAATTAAAGAAAATTCGGTAAAAAATCTTGACCAACACCGAAGTCAGCCCTTGTCTAAATCTCTATGATCAAAGTCGTTCCAGTCACGATCATCCCTATTTTTATATATTCAAGGTTGCTTTATGTAATGTATCCTTCATTATTAAGGCAGTAGAAGTTTGAACATCCTTTTCTTACGTGTCCTACAATGTCCTCTAAATACATCTATAGAAGACTTCATCACTCCAAGTGAAAGACTGGCTGTATTTGTACAATGCTTCTGCGTCTACAGGATTGACTCGCATACAGAGAGAACTCGTAGTTATGTAAAATGGATCATTGCAAAATTTGAACTCGTTGCTATGCCGGTGACACAAGTCAAATAGAAGAAATTTCAATTGGCTGATTGTTGCCTTATAGATTCGCCAAGTGCAGCTTTCAGAACGTAAACTATATACATTCAGAGAGTTCTTCATTCTTTTCCAAATATCTTCACAAACATAAAATGGATTGAATGTGAGGAAAAATTTAATATATTTCTATTATTTAGTAATTCTTATGACAATTTCGTTTTAGTGTGCGGGAAATAGAGCGTCAGCTGAAGGTCGCGAATAACAAAGAAATTATAGCATAAATCAATACCTGTAATCAATGAATGGAGCCGAAGACTTTACGAAGAAAATCTCACTGCGAAGAACCTTTTAAAAATGTGTGCCATATTAGACAAAAGCTTTCAAAACAAACACGGAATTTTCACGTATATGAAATTACATTACAGCTACATGTTGGTAATCAGAATTCTGCAGAACTTACTGGTGAATAAATAGAGCATATTTTGTTAGTAAGTAACATTTAAAAAAATTGAGATCAGTTTCAGCAAGAGAGAGAGAGAGAGAAGGAAAAAGAGAGATAGAGTGAGAGAGAGAGTGAGAGTGAGAGAGAGAGAGAGAGAGTGAGAGAGATAGAGAGGTGATTGTAGGTAGTGGATCTCCGCCGCTTGACGAGGGAAATTTTGTTCCTCTATCAAATGAATAATTTACTCCTCAATTAGCGTGCATTTTGAGCATTCCTTGACACGTGTACCCTGAATGTAATTCTGGGAGCAGAATCAGCCTGAAAATCACTGACAAGGCTCTACCTTTTGCACTGCAGTACAATCTACTCAAAGAGATTCAATATGGCTTTCGTCCGCTCATTTTCATTCACAATATTTGGGTCGACCCGAAACTACAGAAAATGACTTTTGTCCAAGATGCCACGCAGTGAGATCAAACCAGAGACTGCACTTACAGATATACGATTAATATCAATGTAAAAACATATGCATTGTATATATTCTTTTCTACTCTAGGCACAAGGCCCGAAATTTTGGGGGAGGGGGCCAGTCGATTAGATCGACCCCAGTATGCAACTGGTATTTAATTTATCGACCCCGAAAGGATGTAAGGTAAAGTCGACCTCGGCGGAATTTGAACTCAGAACGTAACGACGGGCGAAATACCGCTAAGCGTTTCGCCCGGCGTGCTCACGTTTCTGTCAGCACGTTGCCTTATGCATTGTATATATTGGCTCGCCAGCTGTCGGTTGAAGCATAACTTAGCTTATGTGATATGACACAGTATCGTTCTACCAAGCTTGATGGCAGTACAATCCCTACGAAACATAGAACCGAGAGACATAACTTTTGTACACAGATTTCACCAGGAATCAAGTACAGTAGTAGATCTGCACCATCTTAGGGATGTCAAAGTATTATAGTAGAAATAAATCAACGATCAGCTGATTTACATCGTAGTTCTAGGAAATAACGCCATTTTAAAACCATACAAGGTCAGAATATGTTTATGGATTAAGAAGGGAGAACGTACCAGAAAAATATAAATTGTTTTTAATATCATAAGATCTGTGTTATGTGTAAGAGAAAGAAACTATTAAATATGTACGTTCTGTACAACTTCATTGCTCTTTGATTTAGAATTGAAATTTTTAATCTTGTCATGGTTGATCTAGAATTGATTATCTCCCCCTTAAAATAACTAACCGCCAGGGTATACTACGCATGTGATAAAGTATATTATATTCCTGTGAAAACAGGAAGAATGATAAAGGTCCACAATTGCAAACAAATGTCAACCTTAGAAACGTACCTGGAACAATGGTTTCCATTGCTGTGAAGTGGCCAGTAATCAACATGTTGTGATATCCGTTCACCCAAAGAGCATTGGGTGAGGAGAGTCCTCAAAACAGTGCCATTCTGAGCGAAACCGCATCCTCGTTCCCAGGTGACACTCATTCAATCAAGTCCTCCGGCACAGTCTTTTGTCACGTTACCACCAGCCTATTTATCTTTCGACTTCAACATTCAACCATTCATTCTACGATTGTTTTTGCCGGTTTCTTTAACGGTAAACGCAACACGTGGCCTAACAGATTTCCAAGTCTTTCTGTTTTGCAGTTTACTTGGGCCAGCTCATCTCACGATTTCATCGTTTTATATTTCTAAGGTAGTGACAATGAAAAACATTCACCTGCAAAGTAACCGGGAAACAGGGTATTACTTATAGAAATAATTGAATGAACCTACCAAGAAACTTTTATAGAAGGCATTAACTTGAAATGTGAAGAGGTTGTATTTATGCTTAACGTCACAAAATATTAATGAAGTAAGAGAACAATGCTGTACCTGAATTAATACTAAGGAAAGGCATCAATGTAATTGATATAAAATATGTAATTTACCCAACTGTCCACTTTATAACGGAAGAAGTTAGCATTGAAATCAATGAACACACAACAATAGAAACAGCGTAGAATGAAAAACAACAAAAGAACAACCAAACAAAATATCATTGATATCAACAAAGAAAAATATATAGTAATATATGAAATTGAAAATAAATGACTTAAAAGAAAAAAAAGTTATTAAGAAAGAAAATAAATGAACGGTATAGAAAAATATAAAAATTGATTTCTTTTAATATCGAAATATTCAAGAAACAAAAGAGAATTTTAATTAGAAGGTAAATTTGAAAAAGCAGAGAACAAAGAGGTTTGAAAAAAAAAACTGAATAACAATAATAATAATAATAATAATAATAATAATAATAATAATAATAATAATAATAATAATAATGATGATGATAATAATAATGATAATAATAATAATAATAATAATAATGATAATAATAATAATAATAATAATGATAGTAATAATAATAATAATAATAATAATGATAATAATAATATAAATAATAATAATAATAATAATAATAATAATGATAATAATAATAATAATAATAATAATAATAATAATAATAATAATAATAATAATAATAATAATGATGATGATAATAATAATGATAATAATAATAATAATAATAATAATAATAATAATAATGATAATAATAATAATAATAATAATGATAGTAATAATAATAATAATAATAATAATGATAATAATAATATAAATAATAATAATAATAATAATAATAATAATGATAATAATAATAATAATAATAATAATAATAATAATAATAATAATAGCAGCAACAAAGCCAACCAAGAAAAATAGAATGTTTTGATAAGATAAAAAGAAAACTATATAATAAATTAAAAAGAAAATTTTGCAACGAAATTTATGGAAAAAAAAATATTTAAGACATCTGGGGGAAGATTTGAGAAAAGAAAGTGTAACTACAAAGCAAAAACAAAATAAACTAATAGTAATGAAAGAAATGACAGACAAAGCATCTCATAAACTACAAAAACCTCATATTTCAGTGATGAAGGTCCTGATTGGAAAAGAAAAAGAAAATGGAGAGACAACTTGAAGCTATTAAAAAAATGGGACACTTTCCAAATACATTTTACCTAAAGTTAAAATAAAATTTGATATGAAAATACAAAATAAAAATCTACACAGCTCATCTCAGATAATGACTGGAATCGCTAATCAACTACAATAACAAAAAAATTAATTAAGGACTTAACACTCTTCCTTCAGGAGCTCAATGGTAAGAGATAATAATAATGCAACGTTTAGCATAGTTTTTGTAGGGCTGTGAAGGACTATTGAAAGACATCAGATGGGTTTCACGGAAAGCTTCACATGGAAATCATAAGGGGGTTCATATGCCCCTAAAGGACCAGTAAGGTAATCTCTACATGCAAGCTTTACATACAGTAGTAACCAAATCTCCCTCAAAGTACGTCGTATGTTTCTAAAACAGGAAAGGCTTAGATAATATTGTCATAGAAACATTCAACAGAAAACGAACTGGTCACGACTGGAATACTGTTAATCGTAGGTGTAGCATCATCAGGAATATCCTGATACAAAACAGAAGCAGCAGGAACGACAACAGTATCAACGACTATAATATTTGAAACTAGTCAAGGAATCGAGAAAGTATCTACACAGGCGCAGGCGTGGCTGTGTGGTAAGTAGCTTGCTGAACAACCACATGGTTCCGGGTTCAGACCCACTGCGTGGCACCTTAGGCAAGTGTCTTCTACTATAGCCTCGGGCCGACCAAAGCCTTGTGAGTGGATTTGGTAAACGGAAACTGAAAGAAGCCCGTCGTATATATGTATATACATATGTATGTGTGTGTATATGTTTGTGTGTTTGTGTTTGTCCCCCCAACGTCGCTTGACAACCGATGTTGGTGTGCTTACGTCCCCGTAACTTAGCGGTTCAGCAAAAGAGACCGATAGAATAAGTACTAGGCTTACAAAGAATAAGTCCTGGGTCGATTTGCTCGACTAAAGGCGGTGCTCCAGCATGGCCACAGTCAACTGACTGAAACAAGTAAAAGAGTAAAAGAGTAAAAGAGTCGCTCGACCTGCTGGAAATATTAGGCTGTGCTTCCTGAAATAACACCAACTCTCTTAAAGGAAGGATACGATATCTGTAAGACGATTCAAACTCGTTGAGTCAGAACTGAGAGAGGTTTAGACACCAACACAACAGCAATGTAAAAACATGTAATTAGTGATACAAATGACTATAGACATTACAGGGAATAGTTATAGTAACTTTCTCTATAATATATAAAGCTCAAAATAGCACAGCTTTCTCATGCGTCATGAAGTAAATCAATGGATTAAGTAAAAAACCCATTCACATTGTTTGTATGATTCATGTAGCTAAATAAAACATATATTTCAGAAAACAAATGCATCGAGCTTTCTAAGAGATATGAGAGAACACAGTGTTAAACTTGTAGATTGTGTCATATGGAAACTTAGGTATATGTATGGAATCAAAATAGCTTTTTTAAACGTGCTAAAGTATGGTCGAAGGATAGGAATATGAATAAACTTTGAATGTTCTGCAAAATTCCTCGAACATCGTACCATAATCAGATAACTGACAAAAAAATTTACATCAGTTGTATGATGTTGAATGATTTTCAGATAACCTCTTTTTCTGGGCGTCCTGCTGTCATAAATTATCTCCTACATCTGCAGATTCTATTCTTTAGTGTTCTGCTCAGCAAGAATAACTTGACATGTTCCAGTCGATTGAGGCGACATGAGCAAAATAGTTAGGAGTGGATGATGTTATCTAATTAGCTGAGAAGATATGGCTTTAAAAGATGATTACATGGTTGAGGAATTGGTTGGCCGTTCTTACATTTCTACATGGGATGAAATCATTCCTGGTTCTTGAATGTGTCTCGTAGCTCCTGTAGTTTTATACACTAATACTTGATTTTTACTCTCATATATTAGCTCATTTTTTTAGTCCCATAGCACGCAATAAGCAAAAGAATCCCCACAAATAAAACAAAGCAAAAAAAAAAAAGAAACTGCGACAAAAAAACAAAAAAAAACAGGCGCAGGAGTGGCTGAAAGAAGCCCGTCGTATATATATATGTGTATGTGTGTGTATATGTTTGTGTGTCTGTGTTTGTCCCCTCAACATCGCTTGACAACCGATGGTGGTGTGTTTACGTCCCCGTAACCTGGCGGTTCGGCAAAAGAGACCGATAGAATAAATACTAGGCTTCCAAAGAATAAGTCCTGGGGTCGATTTGATCGACTAAAGGCGGCGCTCCAGCATGGCCGCAGTCAAATGACTGAAGCAAGTAAAAGAGTAAAGGTTTAGACAACAACATGCAACGCATGCTGTTAAAGTCTCTTCAAACCACTTTCTTCACTCTTGCTTAATGCATAGAAAACAAAATGACAATATCTTAGCAATATCTTACGTAAGATTTCGTTATTCATATTTATTCTTAATGAAGGATGTTTTGGAGTTAGCTCACAGCAACAACGGTAACAACAATAGCAGGAAACACGACAATATTACAGACATAAAAGAACATTTGTTGTAATAGAAATTTCTTAGTAGCAACAACATTCTTACTGCTTTACCATGTATTTGATAGCTGACTAGCTCCAATTCTACAGGTAGTTGACTAAAACCCACCTCAGGAGATAATTAACATGCTCCGCTCCATCAGAAAAATGACAAGCTTCACTTCAACAGGTGACCTACTATTAGGGTAGGAAGATCTCAACAGATACATAGTGCTGTGAAATTTTGGTACAAGACCAGTATGTTTGATAAGAGACGGCAATTCGATTATATCGATCCTAGTATTTGATTGGTACATATTTTATTAAACCCCGAAAGGATGAAAGACAAAGCTAACATCGTTCGAATTTGAAGTCTGAATGTATTGTAACGTAATTTGTTATGTACAATAAATAAGATAACGAGACAACAATAAAAACAGTGTAACGAACTAACAAATCTCTTTACGAACCAACAATTAATATTCTTTGTGAACTAGCCAACCGACACCTTCCGACTTCACCGCCAACTAACACGAATTTTATTCGACTCCGAACTCTGAGCTCTTAAACTCATTCGGATCGTTACTATTTATACTTTACTCGGGCCAGTCTATCTCTCGCAAGGTGGCGTCGTAACTCTCCTCACAAGAGAATGTAAAGAAGCAGAAGAAATGCCGTTGAGCATTTTGTCCGGTGTGCTAAAGGTTCTGCTAGCTTGCCGCCTTAGTTTTCAGCAAATGCAATCGAGCTCATCGAATTCTATACCTATGCGTATTTTAGTGCTTGATACTTATTACATCAGTATGTTTTGCAGAATCGCAAAGCTACAGGTCGTTAACAAACCAATATCGGTTGTCAAACTGTGGTTGGACTGATAAACAGAGACAGAAAGAGGCACACATATAGCCATACATACACGTATATGTATGTATATATATATATATATATATATATATATATATACACACACGGAAGGTTCCAAACGGTTTCTATCTACCTAAATCATGACAAGGCATTGGCATTCCTGGGACTACAATAAAAGATACTCGCCCAAGTTGCCGCCTAGTAGGACTGAACCCGAAATCCCATGGTACAAGATAAACTTATCTACTCCTACAGATGACTAACAAATTTCACTTAGTCTTACAGCTGTTTCTTGGTTATTAGGGATATTTCTTCATCAGAAACGATGTGAGGTGGTTAAATAGAGGGAAATAGTACAACCATATATATAGGGTCAACTACATATATAGGGTCGACTATAAATTTTAAAGAGCAATACGCTGCGCATCTCGATTCTTTTAGATATGAGAAACAGTAAATCCACAACTCTCACCAGTCACAAATATCATCTCAAAAATAGAAATATTCCATACATCTTGTCATAGTCCATAATAGATTCAAGGCTTCCATACCAGGGTCAACTCTCAGCCTGTAAGTTATGCTTAAGAGAGGCATTCCACATATTAAAACACAACTCTTCAATACTAGTAAATAAATATGAGGCCCTAGGTACATGCAAACACCGCTTTTTCATACCTTCAAATTTTACCACAAATCTAAATGCAGCCTAAATCACCACATAGTATATATCCCGAACACCCCTTAGCTAATCTCCAGCAACCCTATTTAACTTTCCATTGTCTCCAATTGTAATTGTTTAATAATACATATATGGACATGGTGAGGCGCAAGCGAAGCCCTTTTTTTTGAAAAATTTACTCCTAGATCAAGACTGTATAACTGTAGATTTGATCTTGACACACTACACGTGGGTAAAAAAGAAAGGTGTGTATTCTACTTTGCAGTATATTTCTGCGAGTGTGGATGGATATTGGTTGAGCGAAGTCGCAGCTCGTTCACATATTCATGAACACTCGTGAATATATGCTACGTAATACCGGCGCCGATGAAGGCAATAGGTAATATTTTTTTACTTTAAGCTGTAAACAGGAGCTTGCAAGCGGTTAACCGAAAGTTCTAGTTCATTTTCTTTCTTTTGCTAGCCTATCATGTGGTGTGTTTATTCTCGGAGATTTTATGGTCGTAATAGTGTGTTTTGACGTCTATTTTTCAGTGCGTGGTGAGACGCAAGCCAAGCCCTTGTTATAATTATGTATATAATTATAAAATATTTATATGGACATGCTTACATATATGCGTGCATGCATATGGATAATTATATATAT
>NC_068984.1:12908534-12911019 GCF_001194135.2 Octopus bimaculoides
GTGTATAATAATGTATGTATGTGTATGTGTGTATGCATATATCTTTGGGTGTGTGTGTGTGTGTGTGCATATATATATATATATATATGCATATATGCGTATGGGTTTAAGTAAATGAGTAAGCGGGCCTACATAATTATGCATATACACACGTATACATGTGTGTGCGCGCATGTGCGTATATCAATACACACTTCTCTCTCTCTCTCTGTCTCTCTCTCTCTGTCTCTCTCTCTCTCTGAGTCCCCATTCCCCTCTATTACATTAGCTAGTACAGTAAACACCTCCGTCTCTTTCTAGAAACTTGACCATTATATCTTATTTTTCTTCCATTCCTTTTTGAGGTTTACTAATCACTTTAGTAACCGCTCCCTGTACCATTTTCTGTACCGATCCATCCAACTCAGTGCCTTCCAAACATATCACCCCACCTCTCACTCAGATATATTCATTCTTTACATTCTTATCTCTTCCTATCCCTCCTTTATTCCTCTCTCATCCCCCTCGTAATATCTTGACCACCAACTAACACTCCTTTTTTCATTTTCTCTTCCTCTTTTTTCTTCCTTCTTTCCTCACCTATTCCTTTTGACCGTCTCCTCATTATAACATACATATCTTTTCACTCCTCTCTATCTACTAAATGCTACCACTACATTCTCAAAGTTTCGTTCATACCACAAGACTCCTGTGAATGAAGAGCACATGGAACCCATCTGTACACTTTCCATTTGTAATGACAAAACATAAACTCCTATCGGAATTCACATACCATGGACAAGAGGCATTTCTAGTATTTTTACACACCACTTTTCTTAGATAATGGGACTGCAAATATAACATCTTTATACATTTTTATTTTTATTTCTACATTCATTCTCCTATGTCCCTTTATACTTCTTATTTCCATCCTTTTCCAAAATAACTCCTCAAATTGTACTCTACTATTTAACAATCTCAGATCGTCCCTGATGAAGGGATATCCCTAATATCCCAGAAACAGCTCTAAGGCTAAGTTTCTATTTCTAAATATCCTATAAATTCCACACAGCCTTGGTTTTGTTGTCTCATTTTATTCAAGATATACATGCTCAAACAAGACCTGCATTGGACTCCTCACTCATACTCGTATTATTATCGACCCAAGAGTCTAACAATGGTCCTCCCATAGCACTTAAATAGCCTTACCTGCCACGTTGGGTCTTCTGGATACCAATACTTCTCATATATATATATATATATATATATATTCATTTTCCATGATTTTCATTTTTATCGTTTTCTCTTTATTATATATGCTAATTGTATACTTATATAACCATAACAATTTTAATCTACTGAAACATCTGTAAAATACAACTAAAATACGAATTTTTGATGAAATAATTGTCTCTGCTTCTCTGTCTCTGACTCTGTTTTTGCCTGTATGCCTGTCTGTCTGTCTGTCTGTCTGTCTGTCTGTCTGTCTGTCTGTCTGTCTACACGTATATATGTACATTATCGCTCTCGCCTAGCTTCAGCTTATCAAAACACTTTCTTAGTTTGCGTTGTATGGAAATATATGTTCCTTGAATATGACGAATATAGCTACAATTATGAGATTTTATTTTATATCCGAAATTGTAGAGCACTTTAATGTAAAGAGTAACTCTATAGTTCAAAGCTTGCAGCGTTTTAACATTGTTTCCAATTTCTCCTGCTATGTTTTAAGTTGATAATGGCTGTATATATATCCAATATTATTTCGAATAACTATCTCACTTTCAGGTCTGTTGATGAAGTGAATGCGTGTGTCTGTAGCTTATCTCAGAGAAGCACAGCTGTGTCCGGGCCCAAATAGAAGAAAATAGTAAAACAAACAAAAACTCACCCGAAGCAAGTAAAACCAAATTAAACAAAAATATATTTTAATTTATGATTTGATAAACATTCTTAGTTCGTTCACCTTATTACATACGCACGCACACAATTTCTCTCTCTCTCTCTCTCTCTCTCTCTCTCTCAATCTATCTTTCTGTATACACACACACACTCACACACAAACGCAGACACACATTAGCGGGGTCTGAAGAGACTCCGTACAGCCGAGCTTTTTATGCACATGAAACCTTGGATGACCCCACAGACCAGCTATAACTATCTTCATATAATTATATATATATATATCATAATTCATTAATAAGAATATTGCTGAGAGTGACTTCGATGTTTCGGATAGTCTGACGATGGATCAACTGGCCAAAACTCCGAGGTTTTGTCAATATTATACATATATAGGTGCAGGAGTGGCTGTGTGGTAAGTAGCTTGCTTACCAACTACATGGTTCTGGGTTCAGTCCCACTGCGTGGCACCTTAGGCAACTGTCTTCTACTATAGCCTCGAGCCGACCAAATTCTTGTGAGTGTATACGGTAGACGAAAACAGAAAGAAGCCCGTCGTATATATGTATATATATATATATATATATATATATATATGTATGTA
>NC_068984.1:12911073-12912933 GCF_001194135.2 Octopus bimaculoides
ATATACATGTGTGTGTGTGTGTGTGTGTGTGTTTATCTGTGTTTGTCCCCCCAACTTCGCTTGACAATCGATGCTGGTGTATTTACGTCCCCGTAACTTAGCAGTTCGGGATAAGAGACCGATAGAATAAGTACTATGCTTACAAAGAATAATACAGTTCTATATTTAAGGGATGAGGAATTACGTACATTATTTACATTATTTACATTCGACGGATATTTGTTCGAAATTTCCCCAAGACACCTGATGAAGTCTGGAGGGTATATCAGCCGAAACGTTGTATTAACAAACAAGATGAGGACAAATATCCGTCGAATGTGAATAATGTAAATAATTTACAAAGAATAAGTCCTGGGGTCGATTTGCTCGACTAAAGGCGGTGCTCCAGCATGGCCGCAGTCAAATGACTGAAAGAAGCAAAAGAGTAAAAGAGAGAGTAAGAGTATGTTTAAGAATAAAAAAATTGTACTCTACAAATGTATGCAGTAAACCTTCAGATTAATATAAACATATATTGTACTTGTGTGTGAGTCTGTATCCCTGTGTATTCCTTTAAAATTATGAACATAGGAGCAGAGGTGGCAGTGTGGTAAGAAGTTTGCTTCCCAACCACATAGTTCCAAGTTCAGTCCCACTGCGTGACACATTAAGCAAGTGTCTTCTACTATAACCTTGGGCGGACCAACGCCTTGTGAGTGGATTTGGTTGACGGAAAATGAAAGAAGCCCGTCGTATTTATATATATATATATATGTGTGTATTTATCTGTGCCTCTGTGTTTGTCCCTCCCGCCATCGCTTGACAACCGATGCTGGTGTGTTTTTGTCCCGTAACTTAGTGATTAAGTAAAAGATCGAATAAGTACTAGGCTTACAATAAATAAGCCCTAAGGTCGATTTGTTTTACTAAAACTCTTTAAAGCAATGCTCCCGTATGGCTGCAATCAAATGAATGAAACGAGTAAAAGAATAAATGAATATGCAGACACATAGATCAACCGATTTAATGCTCGACCGGGGTCGATCTAATCGACTGGTTCCCTCCCCTCAAAATTTCTGGCCTTGTACCGAGAGTGGAAAAGAATTTAATACTCTAATACTCTCTGATGAAATATTAGGAAGTAGCGAAGATTTAAGGGCAGACTCCCAGCAACAAGAACTAAACACCCTCCATCAATATGTTAAAAATATAGAAATAACGGGTGGGAAAAAAATGGTCAATCGACGAAAAAAGAAAATGAAAACGTTTTGTGCGTGTGGACTGGGGAGGAAAAAACGATGACGTTGATTGGAAGAAAATCGAGTGGGAGGAGTCAAATGATAGGAAATTGCAATAAACATACGGAACATCACAAACACACACACAGAGGCACACATACACACGTACACACGCACACTGACATGCATGGCTGTGTGTTTAAGAAGTACGCATCGTTACCACGTGATTTGATATTCAGATTCAATGCGTGCCACCTTCGGTTAATGTTTTATATTATAGCCACAGGCTGAACAAAAACCTTGTTGAGTGAAGCTAGAAGACAGAAGCCAGGAAAACTGTGATGATGATGATGATTACGATGTGTGTATGTGTGTGTGTGTGTGTGTGTGTGTGTGTGTGTGTGTGTGTATGCGAGTACGTTTGTTTGATTTTCACCGCCTTATATCCGCTGTAGGTTTGTTTAAGTTCGTCAAAACCTATCCTTTCGACAAAACGAAATGAAAAGTAATAATTTATCTTGTAACATCCAACGAGCCGGTGTTCCAGCATGACTGAAAATAGTAGAAGAATGGACGAATAAAATGTGCATCTATCTATCTATCTATCTATCTATCTATCTATCTATCTATCTATCTATCTATC
>NC_068984.1:12913469-12914364 GCF_001194135.2 Octopus bimaculoides
ACACACACACACACACACACACAGATACCCCCCCCACACACACACACTGGGTGCGGTGAATAAACTGTCGTCTAAATTAAGCAAAAATGAAAATAACACTGACATCTCATTTTAACAGATATATTTACCAAAATTACATAAAAATATCTTGAAATACTAAAGAGTAAATTTATTCAATAAAATCGCCATTGGCTTCAGTCATGACCTCTAGACAAATTCGGAATCTTCTGCAACTCTTCTGGATGGTCTCCTTGTTTAAGTTGATGAATACTGCCATAAACTTTGCCATCAGTTCGTCTTTGGTGTTTCAAGGCGTTTTGTTGGTCTCTTGCTCAGCTGAGGTTGCATTCTCGGCAGTAGGCGTGATGTTAGGGGTGATGTGGACGCAGAAATTATCTGACAGCCATGACTGGGTTCTCGTGCTTGTGTGGAAAGGTGCCAAGTCTTGTTGCCAGATATAGAGTCATCCAGCAGCTACTCTCTTGAGCCAGGGCAGCACTACCTCCTCTAGGCACTTGATGTAGGTCTCCGTGTTGAATCCGAGGCTAAGTGGGAAGATAAATGGAGGCACAACACCGCCATCACTAGTGATCACTCCAATCATCATGATGTTGACTGGATGTTTGATTTTTATCACTCTCGGTGTATGTTCTCAGGTTGCACTGTCCTGAGATTCACACCCAAACACTCTGAAATGTTCGTATTTGAACTTCCGGCGCGAACGCCAAGCAGTACCGCATGTTGTTTCCAAATTTCTGGCAGAGTGAATTGTCATGGTGCTGTTTTCTTCACAGACCGTGCCCAACTGACCCTACTATACCGTGTAAAATCAGAAAAAAACAATGCGCGAAATAAAAATATAAAATGGCGGCAATTTACCCATTGTGTTATATAT
>NC_068984.1:12915263-12916105 GCF_001194135.2 Octopus bimaculoides
TAGCTGCATGAGAAGGGAAGTGGTATACCAATGTGTGGTAAACACAAAGTATGAAAACAGGGCATACGTGGGTGCGACTAAAAATAGTATGAAACAAAGATTTAATTATCACTACTACACGTTTAGGAACGGGAACAGAAGGAATTCTACCGGATTAAGTAGCTACATGGGAACTAAAGCATAAGGGCATCAATTTTAGCCTGCACTGGAAAATATTAGCATCCGCACCTGCATATAATAACAAAAATAGGAAATGCCTATTATGCATAAATGAAATCTTTTTCCTAATTAGGACCAAAATCCCGATTATTAATAGTTTGAAGGAAAGAAACGTTTCATGCCTTCACAGAATGGGATGTACCTTCTCTAAATTCAAGTAGAACTCAGGTCTAGATACTGCGCATGCTTTTAATAATACATATTTAAGTTAACCACTATTCTTATGCTAGGTTATGGCATATGTAATTATGTTATCTACACACATAGATCTAATATAGGAAAATACCTAGTACTAGGACACCGCTTTTCGCTAGCGATAACTAATTATGCCCTGCTGACATTGGGAGGGCTAACACTTGATACTTAGGTGAACATATATGTGGGTACATATATGTGCATGTGTATGTATGTATGTATATATATATATGTATGTATATGTATGTATGTGTATGTATATGTATATTTGTGTATGTGTGAGTGTGTGTGTGTGTGTATATGTGTGTGTGTATGTGTGTGTGTGTATATGTGTGTGTGGGTGTGTATATATATATATATATATATAGCTACAGAAATTAGGAGGTAAACCTAGCTTGATATTAGCATATAGGCAGGAAGACATACAC
>NC_068984.1:12919768-12928131 GCF_001194135.2 Octopus bimaculoides
TATATATATATATATATATATATATATATGTATATATGTGTGTTTGTGTGTGTGTATATATATATATACGCACACACACACATACACACATGTTAGATATGCATGGGTATATCTGCTTATATGTATAACTGTATGCATTTATATTAATCTATATACGTTTTAAAATACATACACACACACATACATATATCATAATGCAATATATATGTCTGTATATATATATATGTATATATATATATATGCATATATATTTATATACGTATATATATATGTACGTATATATGTATATGTATATATATATGTATATATACACACTCACACATTATATCTATCTATCTATCTATCTATCTATCTATCTATCTATCTATCTATCTATCTATCTATCTATCTATATATATATATATATATATACATTTATACATACATACACATACACAGAGACATATTTTCATTTGTATCTATTTAGTATATAAACGTATGTCTATACATATATAGTTATACGCACATGCACACACACACACACACACACGCACAAACAAACACACACACACATATTATTTTGTTCATTTATTCTTTTATTTATTTCAAGTTATTTAAATGCGGCCATGCCGGAGCAACACCTTTAGTCGGATAAATCGACCCCAGGACATACTCTTTGTAAGCCCAGTACTTAATTCTATCGGTCTATTTTGCCGAACCGCTAAGTAACATCGGTTGTCAAGCGATGGTGGGAGGACAGACAGACACACAAGTATATACATATACGACGGGCTTCTTTCAGTTTCCGTCTCCTAAATCCACTCACAAAGCTTTTGTCTGCCCGAGTCTATAGTAGAAGACACTTCTCCAAGATGCCACGCAGTGGGATTGAATCCGGAGCCATGTGTTTGGTAAGCAAGCTACTTACCATACAGCAACTCCAGTGACATATATATACATATATATATGTGAATATAATTCTATTATAAGGATTAAATTTTTCCGAAATTTTTTTATCAGTGGCCAGCATATGAAAAATACTTTTTAAGGCGAAAATTATAAATACAATTAGAAATAAGGGCAAAAGAAAATGTTTGCCTTATGCTATTTTTTCAGCATATAGGCGCAGAAGTGGCTGAGTGGTAGGTAGCTTGCTTACCAACCACATACTACCGGGTTCAGTCCCACTGCGTGGCTCCATGGGCAAGTGTCTTCTACTATAGCCTCGGGCCGACCAAAGCTTTGTGAGTGGATTTGGTAGACGGAAACTGAAAGAAGCCCGTCGTATATATATCTATATATGCATGTGTGTTTATATGTTTGTGTGTCTGTGTTTGTCCTCCCACCATCGTGTGACAACCTATGCTGGTGTGTTTACGTCCCTGTAACCCAGCGGTTCGGCAAAAGAGTACAATAGAATAAGTACTAGTCTTACAAAGAATAAGTCCTGGCTTCGATTTGCTCGACTAAAGGCGGTGCTCTAGCTCGGCCGCAGTCAAATGACTGAAGCAAGTAAAAGAATAAAAGGATACTGGCTAAGAATTTTTTTCTTTTGCCCTTATTAATAATTGTATATATGAATAATATATATGTATAGAGAGAAAGTGAGATTAGCAGACACATAGATAAAGAGAAAGAATGACAAAAAAGATTAAACTGAGTAAGGCAGATGGGTGTGACTGTCATCTGCAAATAATTGAGGTTTACCTCGGCAGGAGACAGGAAAGCATTAGCGAAAACGAAGCAGAAAGGAACGGAAAGAGGCAAGCAAAAGAAATATGTATCAGAAAAGCGTGGGAGGTAATAGATATAAAGAAAGAAGTAAGGGAGTATAAAAACAACGAGTAAGGGAGAGAGAGAGGAAAGACGAAGCTTATATGATTCAGATGATATACGCAGAGAGAGATCGATTGATAGATGTATGGTGATATTATACAGATGCAGGAATACATCGTAAATGAATAGTTTGACGAAAGGAGAGAAATATAGTATAATTGATGGATAGAAAAAAACTAATATAGATTGAAAGAGGGAGTAAGTGTTATAAAAGGATAGCTGAGTGATATACAACGATGCTTCTAGGACAGTGATCAAATTTGAGTGATTCCCCACATACTCTGAAGTTCGAATAAATCACAATGGAAGAAGAAATAAAAGCAAAGGCAAAGGGCGTAGCCTGCTTACTGATCACATGGTTCCGGGTTCAGTCCCACTGCGTGGCACCTTGCGCAAGTGTCTTCTACTATAGACTCGGGCCGACCAAAGCTTTGTGAGTGGATTTGGTAGACGGAAACTGAAAGAAGCCCATCGTATATATGTATATGTAAATGTTTGTGTGTGTGTGTGTTGTGTTGTGCTTGTTCCCCCACCATAGCTTGACAACCGATGCTGGTGTGTTTACGTCCACGTAACTTAGCGGTTCGGCAAAATAGACCGATAGAATAAGTACTAGGCTTACAAAGAATAAGTCCTGGGGTCGATTTGCTCGACTAAAAGGTGGTGCTCCAGCATGGCTGCAGTCAAATGACAAACAAAAGTGTAAAAGAATGTATCAATCTGTGACTGGCCATCATCACTGGGGAAAATATTTTGCCAAATTCTTGACAGAATCAATGACACAGGTACAGCAGGCCAAAAAATAGCATTAAATAGCCGAGGGATTAAAATTAATCAAATGTCGCCTGTATCATTGATTCTATTATTATAATTCTTAAAATAGTTACATTGGATAATAATAGAATTAGTGATAGCTTTGTAAATAAATTTTAATAAATTATTTTTCTCGTAAATCTGTAATGAGATTATTTCATACTGGTAAGCTGCTGTGTGTTTCGGCGCAAAACGAACCAGTAGCGGCACAGACTTCAGAACGATAGGTTGGGAATCTCTTATCTTGGTAATGCGTGCTGAAGAAGCTAAGAATTATTGTGCCAATGCAGAAACTAGTCCATGTGAATCCAAATACTTAAATGTATGCAAGTAGATTGTCTTAACCGAATTTGCCTTCGTTTCAGTTCTGTAGTTATTACCAGTGTATTTTTGGAGATTTAATAACGAGTTTTGACTGTTATTTCAAGTAGGTAGACATACTTAGTATGTCCTTTGATAGTACCCTTTAGATAGTAGTCCGTCCCATCATTTATAAATATCTATATCCAAAATACGTAGCACCGTCTTAACAAAAGAACATCATACTGGTTGACGTAGGGAGGATGCATGATATAAACAAACAAGAAAAGGCAAGTTAAGACGGCGTGGGAAACTTTGTGGTCACGATATCTGCTAGGAATAGCAGCGAAAGTAAATGTCAAATTACACCTCAGTCACTGGAGGATAGGAAGACTATTAGATTCTTATTGCATTGTGTTTGAAATACAAAGGCCTTATAGTTAGATCTTCGATGTTTTCAGCATAGATCATCGCGAGCCTGGCTCATACGGTCATAAGCAACTACTAGCACCCGCACCACAAACTCATCATCTCCAGCTACTACTACTACTACTACTACTACTACTACTACTACTACTACTACTACTGCTGCTGCTGCTGCTTCTGCTACTATTACTACTGCTGCTGCTGTTGCTGCTACTTCTACTATCAATACCACACCACTGCCAACAACAATTCTGTTCATAAGGCTATTTTTCCGAACCGTTAAGTTACGGTGAGGTAAACAAAGCATTATCGTTTGTCAAGCGGTGTCGGGAGACATACAGAACCACACAGATACACACACACATACAGATACGACGAGCTTCCACACAGTTTCTGTCAACCAAAGGGAGTCAAAATGCAATGGTCGGCCCGGGGCTCTAGAGGAAGAAACTGGTCTAAGGTACCACGCTGTAAATCCGAACCCAAACAACGTACCTGCAAATTTAGCTTCTTAAGTACACAACCATTTTACTTTTGTCAGAACAGTATTCATTTTATGCATAATTTATTATTCTGGGAAGCAAGTATTCGCTTAAACGAAGGACTTGTGTATGATTTTATTTGTTCATATGCTATTTGTCCATGTCTTAACATATACTGCATTGATTAATCAAACATTTACAAATCATTGTTGACGACTGTCTATGCATTTTCCCAATGTTGCACCAGACACGCCTTGTCTAGATCAACGCAGTTAGAAGAGAATTCGAAATTGACAAAGAGATCTTATGTAATATTCGGTTAATAGTCTCAGAGAAATAGGAGAAACAAAATCTTACAGAAGAAGCAAAATGTTGGTGGTCATTGTTGCGATGGTAACCGACTTGAAATTAGTAGATCCATGATCAGAGGCATTATTCAGGAGAGCAGGCATAAAATCTAGCATGTCGCTCACATCATTTCAGCCAGTGTCTTTATTCTTTCTGTGATAAGGGTGTTTCATTTGACGGCTATTTGACGACTCCTTCTTTTAAGCTGAGTAAACGCGTTGAGTTATTCTTTCCGTCCATTTGCAAGTGGTTAGTTGTGGCAAGTGAAAGCTTGCAAGATCAATGTCATATGTAATCCAGGATATATTTAGTTTGATAAAAAAAAAAATGATAGTGAAAGAAAAAAAACGTAACCAGCTGTCAGTTTATATCTAAGACGTGAAATACTAAATAGATATAAGGCCGGATGGAATCAACCTCAAACACGATTGTTAGCGACATAACTTTAATATAAAGTAAAGCAGCTTGGTATCAATAAAATATCGGGACGTATGTACAGAACATGTATAAAAGAAAAATAGGAATGAGCAAAAGAAACTTTATTACGGCGTAGCTTGTGATTCTCTTAACACATTCAAAAGCATATACACGTATACACGCGTAAGCCTACACGTGAACACATATATTAGACACATCACATTCCAACTAATCTAACTCGAACAATAATACCCCAAATTGCTCTCGATAAAACAGTGGACAATGCTTCAGAATTATGGCATTAGTCCACACAATAAAAAGGGGAAAAAAAGTTAGACTGCACTAAAAAGTCAGAGCCAACAAATACGTGAAAATATTTATTTAACAGTAGGGCAGAACTTAGCTCCCAAATTACTTTGTTGATTAGCTTCAGCAAATGAGACAGCAATCATTTGCATGGTACAATTTAGTAAGCAGAACCCAATTTTTATTGGGTTCTGCTTACTAAGGCGGCGAGCTAGCAGAAACGTCAGCGCGCCGGGCGAAATGCTTAGCCGTATTTCGTCTGCCACTGCGTTCTGAGTTCAAATTCCGCCGAGGTTGACTTTGCCTTTCATCCTTTCGAGGTCGATAAATTAAGTACCAGTTTCGCACTGGAGTCGATGTTATCGACTCAACACCTTTATCTGTCCTTGTTTGTCCCCTCTATGTTTAGCCCCTTGTGGGCAATAAAGAAATAAAAACCCAATTTTTGAATGGCCCCTGTTTCGAACAAATCGAAATACGAACAAGATGAGCAAAAAATCTGTTTGGAATGGTTAATCCCGTTGTTAAGGTAAAAATATTTGCAGAAAACAGTGTATTAAAAGCAAGACTGATATAACAGTATTTAATATATGATTTAGTCATTTAGGTATTGAATGGAAGACATTCTGATCGGTCTATCATGAAACTTAAACTACAAACCTCAACAAATAGTGAAATACTTTCAGGTGTCACACTAAGCAAGATGATAACATTGTTGTCTGGCATTGGTGGGACTTATGGCGAGGAAAAGGAAGCAAAAATTAACGATTCATATGTTACTCCTTGACTGAAGACCCAAATCTTTATGTTGCTATTCAGTGGATTTCAGCAAAGTTACTTACAGGGTAGGTTGTGGTTTTAAACAATGTGTCAGGTTAAATTTACCACACAATACCAAGTGTAGAATTCCGACAATACTCTGCCAATTATGCATCCATCCGTATTTACTCACAAGACCTGCTTTAAAACAAATCTGCAAAAAATGTAGAGGGAAAAATTAAGAAAAAAAGAGAAGCGGTGGCTGGAAAAAATATGTACACATGTAAAGAATGAAAAAAAGGTGGTAGGAGACAAAGAAATGCATACATAGTTTGGTAAATTCGTGCAAAGATATAAATAAATGCTTTCTAACTGAACAGTAAATATAGAGAATGAAGTTTTGATAAATTAACTGATTAATCTTCGTTGCAGTAAATTTTAGAAATTATCATTGCTTAATATATTAATATTTGCTGTTGGTAAGGCGGTGAGCCGGCAGAATCGTTAGCACGTCGGGTAAAATGCTTAGCGGTGTTTCGTCTGTCGTCAATGTTGTATATATTGAGTAAAGAATATTAATACGAACGACAGTTATGCAATTCCTGGAATTTAAAAATATCAATGGGAATCTTGATCGTGTTTGAAATAACAAATACTGTATAAAATTGAGTAAAATTCTAGTAACCATCAAACGACATAAGATCTCATTTTCTTTCCCTTCGAATGAGTATTTAAATTTATAACATCAATATTTATCAAGAAAAGAGGATTATTATTGTGGTAGGAGAAATCCACAGGTGTATCATCAGTATTAGATTCACCTAAAAATGGATTGAAATTAATAAACTTAATGAAAGAACACGATCATTGAACATTGAAGGGTTTCGATAGAAATATTCATTCTGTTTTGCTTGACATATTTGTCCTATTACAAGTTTACAATAACGAATCAATTAGAAATTTGTTATTAAAAATATTGATTTTTTTATAAAATATTTTCATTTAAAACAATTTAATTCTTTCACCATTTTCCTTTCCATTATATTTCTTTCCCCATTCTTCTTTCGGTTCTAATACATTTATTACCTTGAAACAAATCTTATCACTGAAACCTCCATTATATTTTTTAGAAAAAAAATATTTTCCTTGTTTCTATCATCATGTTTTTCTACTCTTTAATTTTATTTTTATTTCCAAACTTTTTTTTTTAAAGCAAAAACTGCTTCATAAAAATGTGATTTTCTCTTAGGATTTATACTTAATATTCATTTCACTGATTTTACTAATGTCAAGTTTGATTAAAAACTTATCCTTTACAACGATTTGGACGACCATGTTATTTTTGTTTGTTTATTGTCTTTCGAACTTTTCTTCTCCGCATTATCAACCACAGGAGAAAAGTAAATTAGCGAAGAAAATCTTAATTTTAACAGTTAAAGTGGAAAACGCCTAAGTAAATAACGGTTCCCAGATAACCGAATGTTTGAATAACTATACATTTTTAGTGTATTTTCTTTTTAAAATAAGCAAGCTTTTAAGATTTTAGAAAAACATTGATTTTTTTTCTTCTCATATATTGATTCTCTTTTAAATACTGTTTCTAATATATTGCTTGATTGATTTTTAAGAGATTCATGTTTACTTTAGCTTGTTGGTACGGAAGCTATACGGATATCAGACATGGGAATAAAAACGTGATTTTCTTGCGAAAATTACTGATGCGATTTATGATCTCTTAAATGTGTGAGTTACTCAGAATATAAGATTCGAAATTACAATTGAGAGTCCAGCAGTCCATGAAAATCTCACTTACTCTGACCTGTTGACTCTTGGGAAAGTTCTCAGTTATTGTGATCAGTGAATTTGGAGAGAACTGCCGAAAAAGTTTCTCTCACAGCTAAAGAAATATGGAGGAAAAGAATATTTACTACATACTCAGAGATTTAGGTGAAGTGAGAAACAGTGTCTCTTATACCGTTTAAGACATCATCGAGGAAATATAATTAACTGTTGGAAATGGTACTGAAGACTGGAACACTGTAACATTAATCCTTTTACCAAAGTGTATAAAGGAATATGGAGCAAAACAAGGAGTCTCTGCCTGATCGCTTGACCGGATAGAAAAAGCAACCAAATCCTCCCCCGTCAATCAAAATCTTAACATCTTTAAAACTGGACATCTTGCATAATGTCCTTCTGGGTACACTAAAAACGCTATGACTATGGTAAGAAGGCTTTTATTCAGTGGACCCGAGTGTCTGGGTATTGACTCGTCATCAGCGGGTGACAATCACCGGTTGGCGATTCTCAATGCAAATATATATACTTTTTCCAGTGGCGAAAAGTCACTGATCTCGAAAAAGTGGAAACAAGCAACAATAAATCTATGAGCGAGATATAAACAGTAGCAGCACGACATCGTGAAGTATATTTGCCAACTAAATATATATCGTGTCACTCCGTCGGTTACGGCGACGAGGGTTCTAGTTGATCCGATCAACGAAGAGCTTGCTCGTGAAATTAACGTGCAAGTGGCTGAGCAGGGCTCACCACCCCACCCCTTGCAGGAGCCTCGTAGAGCTTTAGGTGTTTTCGCTTAGTAATCACTCACAACGCCCGGTCTGGAAATCGAAACCGCGATCCCACGACGGCGTGTCCACTGCCCTGACCACTGGGCCATTGCGGCTCCTAATATAT
>NC_068984.1:12930904-12933404 GCF_001194135.2 Octopus bimaculoides
CTTCCGTGGAATTGCAGACCAAATGTAATGGCACGACCTAGACTGCAGGTATTACAGATAATCCTGTTGTTGTGAATCTTTTTGTAGACTTATCTCGTTTTCCTTCCTTTTCTTTCATCCGATTTCACTCTGCATCAGTTAAACTTTACTGGACCATCCCCTCCTGTTGTTTACGGACAAGTTGCTGTTTTCTCCCATAACGTCACAAACTTGTTGCATTAAGATGTCGATTGACATCATCCTTATAACTTCCCCTTTGACAACGTCCACATTTCAGCTTTAATGTGGAGCACAGTTTTGTGATTTTAGTGTCCTTCCTACGGGAATCACAAGTCCTCTCCAACGCATCTGTGATTCCATCACAATAGACTCAACTAGTCATTATTTGTGCGCTGCAAGACCTCCTGGTTGAGGACGTGATCTCACCAAGAAATATTCATTCACAGCTCTTTTGAGTGTGTAGGTCTCATAGGAATACAAGTGAAGAATAGAAAATCGGGAAACTTGGGATTTTCTCGATAGTTTAATGCCACGTTGTTTCCGTAATCAACCAATGACCTTCTTGGCGACTGCAACCGTCTGTATGCGGTGACCTACCAGCGCATTTAGGCTGTTATCGTCAGAAATAGTACTGCCTAAATAGAAGCTGATACGCAATCGTGATGGTCAGACGTTCGTGTTACAACTCCAGATTTAGGGTGCCACTTCAGATTTCTCACATGTATTGACAGGCTGAAATATAACGCTGTACAATCAAAATAGTGAGAAATTCTCTCTGTATTCTAGGGAATGAGCCAGTAACACCGAATCATCAGGGAAAAGAAGTTCACAAAAAGCCCTACATCGCAGCACTTTCTAATGTGCCTTATTGTAAATAAGCTCCACAACTCACCATCCATCAGTGAATTCTCTTGTCATATTTTTCAAGCACAATATCTAAAAATAGTACACATCCTATTTTATTTCACGAGTGACTGGAAATAAGGCCTAAGTATCACCCTCGTGGAAGAGTACTGTCGATATGCAGTCATGAGATTGCTTGTTTTTCCCACAGATTTGTCCGAGCTGGGTCTATAAGTATAAACTAAGGAAAGCCTTCTTAAAGTCAATGAATACGGTGAAAATGGGATGTCTTCTTCAAGACTTGTCTTAGATTTTTAATACTCTAATAGTCGTTGGTGCTCCGGAACACAATAATTATAATAAAATATGTGTATATAATTTAAAATGTCCATTTGCCTTAAGATTTTTGTCTATTTGGTAATCCCAGCCAACTACATTTTGTCAAATAATCCGTCTACACTAATTAACTGCTCATGCTGTGTTACGAAGGTGACTCCTAACTTTGGAATCACATCATCATCGATATTCATAACTGTGATTCTTCTGTTTCTCATCAAATACAGGGAGACCAGCTTTTAAACAGCCATGACCTCTACAATTTCATCTTCTCTTTATTCTCTGTAGTCTGACTTTTAAAACATATGGTTAATAGACGCTCTGTCTCCGTATCTCCCTTCCCTTCTCTAGTTTCCCTTCTCTCCCCACCACTCTCTCTCTTTCTCTCTCCCCTAAAGGAAGATATTTCCCTTCAAATACCTGTTAGAATTGTTTCCAACAGTTTCTTGTGTAGAGCAAGTAAGATTGCTGTGACTTTTGAACTTTCTCCCCATCACGCCTCATCGTGATGTGGTCAGCTGATCCCCTATTCTATGTATGAAATGCGCTAGACTTTCGACCTTTTAGCATACTGTTTCATTCATAGTTTCTGTTTGAAAAACACGTCCGAAAACAATAGTCTTCCGTTTTGTTATTCATGCTTATGCTCGACGCAGCACAGCAGACACATTGTTGGTTTTGTTGGTGGTGTTTTACGAACCGTGTTGCCTATTATGCTGAGCTTTTCTTTTAGAGAGATAATACTTTCTTCCATTTGTTAAGTTTATTAATGTAAAATTTTACTATTTGTTTTCTTTTTTTCTTTTTTGGTTGTTGATTTTCTTTGTTTACTGTAATCATTGTGACGGGCGGGCCCAAGGAAAAGAGGAACCATATTTGTTTTGCCTGAGTGATAGTCAGTAGATTAAAAAAGATAATAATAATAATGATAAAAGGCCTCGTCGTTTAACCACAGTAGGGTATAGCCCTTCTAAAATGTTCAATGTATAGCCCTGCAGAAATGACATCCAAAAATCAAAGTCATTCCTTCAGATACACTTGTAAAACTTTGCGCAATCTCGAAGTAAGTTTTTTCATGTTTGATAATGTGTTCAGTTCTATTGTGTCAACACAGTCCGACAATGGCTTAACTGGCAGACACTTTGAAGTCACTGTCAACAGCATTCTTGTTTAAGAATAGCTTGCTTACCAACCACATGGTTCCGGGTTCAGTCCCACTGCGTGGCATCTTGGGCAAGTGTCTTCTACTCTAGTCTCGGGCCGACCAAAGCCTTGTGAGTGGATTTGGTGGACGGAAACTGAAAGAAGCCTGTCGTATATA
>NC_068984.1:12935655-12936501 GCF_001194135.2 Octopus bimaculoides
TATATATATATATATATATATATATAAAACTTTGATATGTTCCGACAAAAGATTGGTCCAGGCCATGCTTAAATTAATAGCACCACTTGATAGGATTATCTTAATCAAGTCAAGTTTTGTGGTACCATGGTCTATTCGAGTAGAGAGTTCTTGTTGAGTGATTGAGTGAGTTGTATCCAGGTTAAGGTGGATTATCTGGTATTCCTTGGAGAAATTTGTCCAGATTCCGTTTAAATGTGATGGGGTCATTTTCCCCTTTGATCTGTTTTGGGACAATATTAAATAGGGCATGGCCTGTTTAGGAAAATAAATTGTGTTGCAGTGTATTTATGTGTTGTGATTCTGAATTGGGTAGGGGACGTAAGGCTCGTGGTCCTAGCCTTGGATGAATTTTGAAGCTAACGTTGAGGTCGTTTGGGCAATGCTGGCGGGCGGTAAAGTCTCCACGTCGTGCAAATGATGTATTGCTCAAGGCAGCGCTGGAAAGAGTAGAGTTACAATGTTTTAAGACGGTCCCAGTAATCGAGATTAGTCATGCCCTTAATTCGTTTAGTGAATGCCCTATGGACGGACGGACACACACACACACACGCACACATACACACGCACACACACACACATATATAAATGAAAATTAAAAAAATTTTAAGAAGGAGGTTTGTATGATAGTGTATAGAGGAATATATTATTCAAAAGAATTCCAACTCTGTTTTTTATGTTTTATTTATATTCTTATAAAATTAATGTGGAATATAGTATATGGAATATATAGTATATATAGTAAAATGAAATGAAGCATTGAATGTGTTAATCCACTCAGAAGGCTTTGGTCGGCCCGTACCTTAT
>NC_068984.1:12937388-12937807 GCF_001194135.2 Octopus bimaculoides
TATATATATATATATATATATATATACACTCACACGCAGAAATACGTATATAGTGTAATCTTATATTTGAACGACGCTGCTTAACCCATGGCCAAACAACAATAACAACAACTGGAATTGTAACTATGGTTATTGATTTAAGAAAAAACAACAGGAACAACTGCACCAGGGGCAATAACAACGACAGCCACGGCAATAGCACCATGCTATAGAATGGTATGTTTAAGAGACTTAGAATTAAACACGATATCAGCAGTTAGCGACAGAGATAATTGCAACAACGGTAGCAACAATGACATTAGCATCATTATCGCTAGCAACCTCAGTACCGTAGTAACAACTCCCATCAACGGCGCTGGCGATGGTCATCGTTAAAGGCTCTATTAAGACTACCTCCAACCGCAGTCACCCCCCCCCCC
>NC_068984.1:12938339-12939879 GCF_001194135.2 Octopus bimaculoides
CCACCACCACCACCACCACCACCACCACCAAAACCACGCCATGCCAACCACTACCATCACTACCACCAAACTACCACCGCCACCACCACCGCCGCCGCTGCTACAACCACCATAATCCCTATCACTCTCACCAGTATCCCCGCCATCGCCAACGATACCGTCATTGATGTTCCAGCCATCATCACCACAACAACAATCACAGCTGTCATCTGCACCGTCCAACATCAGCATACACGTTACGAATTAACGAGTGAGCCTCTACGTGGCCTATGAGCCTGCTAGAAATCACAGTGAAAGAGGCCTTGGAAAAATGGCACGTTGAATAGTATGTTCTTGTGTTCCCTAAACTGTGAAATAAAATGGGATGGTCACGAATGGCCGGTCTTTGATCGTAAGTCTCTTGGTTCAGGGATAACGACGCTAAACGCATCACCAACACCAAAACCAACAGCAGCCTCCCCCCCACCAGAAAGCCCCTTCATCACCCCGCTATCAAAATACAACAAAAACTAACACCAAACAACACCCTTTCACCGTCACCAGTATAATATCCAAATGCATCACAGTAGTAACAAACAGCAGCAGCAGCAGCAACAGTACCACTACTACCACCCTGACCAACACCACTAACAACAATGACACCACCACCACTACCGCCGCCGCCACCACCACCACTTCCAGTACCAACTACAACAACAACTAACGATAATTGCTGCAACAGTGTTGCTTTATACAGTTACGCGTTGGAACGCCTAACAACGGTAACCATAGATACCATTACACCATGGAAAACATTAATTTAGCAATATATATGTATATAATCCATAGCAACAAGAAGGAAGGTAACAGTTGATGAATCTATTAGTCATATGTTTTAATGATAGCGACATTGGTTGCTGGCTGAATCAGTAGCGGAAAGGACGAGCGGATAAACGGTCAGCCGGATTAATGGTCATTGGTTCGTTTCATAACTCTGGAACATTAGTTGTGTTTGTTTTTTTTCTTTTCTTTTAAAGGACTCTCCTGTCGTAAATGATAGATCAGGGTCCCGCAATCTCCTGGCGAACAACCTGTACAAATTCTCTGCTTATAGTGATCAAATGTTTATGCTCTACATAAACTCACTCCCTCCTTTAATTCGATATTATCTGTACAGGTGCAAGGAGTGTCAAGCGTCAGATGTTGCAGTGATCGAAGATTAACGTGAAATAAAATCGGAGAGTATTGTAGTTCGCTTGAAGCATTGTGTATTGTTTGTAAAGAATAAAAAGTTTTGAATCGTACAACAATGCACTATAACACAAAAAATGGACTATATACCTGTTGTAATTTAGTTATCCATAGTCCGATGATATTGCGGAATACAATTCCTTCTTCAGATATTCTTCGCTGCTATAATCTGTTTTCCAACGGCTTTTCTTTTATTCGGAAGCGTCTCAGCAGTGATCTCCGGAATTCCTCATCAGTTGTCAAGCGAAGCTGCGGGTGGGGGCAAACACGGACATGAACACAAATATATATATATATATATATATATATA
>NC_068984.1:12941108-12942527 GCF_001194135.2 Octopus bimaculoides
ATATATATATATATATACACGCAGGTCTGGAGCCTTACTTAGCACATCAAATCATAGATATTACATATCTTCTTCGAAGGTAATAACTATGACCTCCGACCTTCATCCCGAGACCGAAGAGAATTAAAGAAGCAACACAACAGGGCTAATGTTTCTGTAATACACATCGCATCAATATATTGAATTACTCTTTGATTGCAGACCTGGTCCGTTTGTTTGCAAAAGATTGGTTGCTAAAATTGATCGAACGACTAAAAGTTGATGGTAAATCAGATGGAATATCGAACATGTTACTCATGAACAGGTAAAGGAAACCGGATTATATGGAACAGGAAACTTGTCTCAGGAGATGCGCTGTAAGATCGATCGAAATATAAACTTCATATACATGGATCTATTGGGCAAACATACAAATAATGCTTAAGGTTGCGTAGTGTGAGGTGGAAACCTAGATCTTATAACTGCAAAGGGGTCTGCCAACATATTTATTTATCTACCTATCTATCTGTCTATCTATGTGTAAATTACATATATGCATACATGTATATGCACGTAAGTGTGTGTATGTATTTGAGAGAATATAAATTATATATATAAATTCAAGATGATAATTACATAGGCATTTAACTGACATAACCTAACACGTCTGGGATTAACGATGGCAAAATTGCAAAATTACTAATAAAACCGCTGGAGCATAATATCATACAGGTGAAAATGATTGCGAATGCCTCTTATTTTTTTTTTTTGCCATAATGAAAACGTTTTCGTTTCGTTTATACTTGCCTTCATATTTTGATGTATTGTTTTTAGAAAAATCTTATCTTTGCATCTTTGATCATTAAACGTTATAATTTAAATAGGAAAAGAATATACAAAATCTCTATATAAAATATACATATTGATGTCTTTCAAGAATTGCAACTGTTTAAAAGCCACTTATTTTAGCGGTATATAAAATATATTTTACAAAGTGTTGAACCGTGGACAATAATTAATAAAATTATACTTTGATGTTTAATCTGAAAGGAAGAGAAAAAATTACATTGTAACTAGAATAGTTTCAAATGGCTCCTTGTGTGTGCGCGTGTGTGAGGATGTGTTTGTTTGTTTGTGTGCGTGCTTGTGTGTGTTTGTGTGTGTGTGTGTTGTGATTAAATGCTGGTGAAACAAAACAACAGAAATGGAAAGAAAATATTTTTCCTTGTAACTTCAATTCACTCTTGTAATTTCTCTTACACATCTATCTATCTATCTATTTATCTCCCTCCCTCACCCTCTCTCTCTCTCTCTCTCTCTCTCTCTCTTTCTATATATATATTTATGCGTATGTATTTTTATGTATAAGTGTATGTGTATGTATATGAATGTATAGGTATATATATATATATATATATATATATATATATATATATATAT
>NC_068984.1:12942639-12951482 GCF_001194135.2 Octopus bimaculoides
GAGAGAGAGAGAGAGAGAGAGAGAGAGAGAGAGAGAGAGAGAGAGAGAGAGAGAGGGAAAGAGAGTAATAGAGAGAGACAGAGAGAAAGAGCATGTAGATAATTTCGCTCCGTACGCCGACACGCTGCAATTTCGTATCCCTGAACTCTCTTTCCATTCCATGTGAGTTTTAATATTTTGTCATATATCTTCTAGTCCCCTTGATCTTGGCATTTCATTCTATTAGAAATGTAGTGATGGTAGTGGTGTATATTAGAGTACAGATATTCATCTTATTTATTCTTACGGTGTTTAAAAAATCATTTTCTGCTTCCAGTTCCTAAATATCTTTCTAATATACGCTATATTTCGATGTTTGAAAAAAGCATGGCAGGATGATTAAGACTTTTGCTTCGCCTATGCGTAATCTTCTGTTCTACATCTTAGGTATTTACGTATATATGCACACACACTCGCGCGCGCACACACACACACACACACACACACACACACACACACACACACACACACACACACACACACACACACACACACACATTTATAAGTATATATTAATCAATATGAATAAAGGCGGTGAGCTGGCAGAAACGTTAGGACGCTGGGCGAAATGCTTCGCTATTTCACTAGAATTATTATATGTTTACATGAGCTTGACAGGCATCTTCGACTAGCAGGCCATTGCAACTCCAGACTGATGACGAGCAAAGAATCAGAAACATGTCTCTGGATGCAGGCTTAGCGGGGTGGGGGTGTTTGTCTCCCCCTTGTAAACATAAGGACATAGGAAATGTGTCAAGGCCGACAGGAAGCAGGGCAGCTTCCTAGGTCTAACCAACAGTAGTATTATTCCCTTCATGTGGCTGTCACATTAAGTTGACAGCATACAACTACTTCATGAATCTTGTATTTACAATAATCTTTCTATCATAGCTGGTATAGTTCTAAGTTCAGCAGTAGAGTAATAAACACATAATTTTACCGGAAGTAAACTGGATGATGAAATTCTACATGGATCTCTAGTGAGCAGCGGTGTACATAGTTCTTTCGAGTCATATGGACCTGGGTCAAACTGTTATTACGAAAATCAATGTAACTCCTACGAAATGTTTCGAGTACCTATTTCGTCTGTCCATTTCCTCTTATACGTATATGTATGTATGTATGTATGTATGTATCTATGGAAAAAGAATTTCTATACAGCGTAAAACGACGTCAGCTGTAGGTGGAAACCGAGTTGTGGGGTGGGGGGGTTTCTGACTCTCTGGGAGTTTAATTAACTATAAAACATTGGTAACAAATTATATATAATCTTTATGCAATACAGAGCAATGAAAGCAACAGGGGGAGAAAATAAACGGAAGACTAATAATTTATTTCTTTGTCGGGTCAGTCAAATGACCCAGACGGATTATATCTGACGTAAGGCCTATTAAATGAACCAATTACTTCAAGTATCGTTCACCGTTTCCTCCTGTATCTTGCCTCTCCCACCAATCGATTTGTTTCTCTAAAAATTTGTTTTTCTCATTCTAGTGTGTCTCCATTAGATTTTCTCTTTTGTATTCTACTTTTCTCCTCCTACTTCATTTTCCCTTTATTTGTTACCCGCCAGCAATTCTACTGTTTGTTTCTTTCTCTCGCCCATTTTCTTTTATTCATTTCCACCATTAATTGTTAAGAGATCTCTCCATACGGTTTCAGATTCTATTATTTTATTATATTCTAACTTCATTAAAACTGTTTTGTTTTGTCTTTCTTTGATTCATTTAAACTATTTATTCGTGTCACTTCAGTAACGAGGGGCCTTGAAGCAGACCGCCTACAACTAGTAAGAAACCAACAAATAAATATCGCAAATAACTAAATTGTTGACTATCGTAGAAATACTTACAATGTTTTATAAGGAATAATTGAAACCAAACCTTTTTTCTTTTCACTTTTTGAGTTAGTTCTAAGATCCGATCTTATAAAAAGTCATATATGTAATAATTCAATGTTTTTGCATTCATTGACTGCCGTTAAACAACAAATAGATGTTATTATTAGGAAAGAGATGCCGCCGAAGTTTACTTTGCCTTTTATTCCTTCGCAGTCGATAAAATTACATCGAACCCAAGTTGAGAACTGGGTTCGATGTAATTGACTGCAGAAGCTCAGGCCTTGTGCCTATGATAGGGAGAAAAATTATTTGAAAAGTAAAGGGCAACGAGCTGGCAGAATCCTTAACACGCCGGGTGAAATACTTAGCGGTACTTCGTCTGCCGCTACGTTCTGAGTTCAAATTCCGCCGAGGTCGACTTAGCCTTTCATCCTTTCGGGGTCGATTAAATAAATACCAATTACGCACTGGGGTCGATGTAATCGACTTAAACTCTTTGTTTGTCCATGTTTGTCCCCTCTGTGTTTAGCCCTTGTGGGCAATAAAGAAATAAGAATCATTAACACGCCGGACAAAATGCTTTGCGGCACTTCGTCCGGCTGCACGTTCTGCGTTCAAATTCCATCTAGTTAAACTTTGCTTCTCATCCCTTCAGGATCGATGAAATAAGCACCAATCAGGTACTGGGCTCGATGTTATTGACTAGCCCCATCCCCCTAGAAAATTTCAAGGTTTCGTGCTTATAGTAGAAAGAATTATTCGGAAAGAGACACAAGTCGGCGTGTTGGCAGAATCTTTAACGCGTTGGACCAAATTCTTAACGGCATTACTTGCGACTCTTTAACTTCTCAGTTCAAAACTCAACAAGGTAAACTTTCCTTTTTTTTTCTTTTGTAAAATAAAATATCTGCTAATTCTTCTCTCCCCCATAAATGTGACTATATCAGAAAAAAAGTTATTAGGGGACAAATGGCTGGTAGTTTGGTTGAGTAATTAGCTCATCGAATATCTTGTAGTAAGTGTTTTGATTCTTTACGTTCTGAGTTCAATACTTGTGAAGATTGATATTGTCCTTCATTATTAGGTCATCAGTAAAATAAGGTATTGATGTAGGGAATTAGTAATAAAAGTACACCTCTCCCATATGAGGAATGGAAAACCTAGTCACTATGAGTGAAGAGAAGTACGTGAAGTACCAGAGTACGTAGTAGGCGTTCAGAGATAGTCGTGTCCTTATTGGTTTTACTAAGTATAATCTGTACCGAAGTGGGCGTTATAACAATTCCAGCATTCTAAGAATTATAACAGTGGCGACGAGGATTTAAACAACTCACGAGGAATAAATAAACTGGACGAGGATAAACCAATTCACGTGGAGTTAATAGAAATTCTAAGAGGGTTTAATAAATTCACAAAGCTTTGTCGTGCGAATTTTACGAAAAAAAAGATCGTAAAATAGTGGAAAATTTGTTAGCTGCTTTGCTCAAGTTGCAAAAACAGCAACTGAAAGAAGAACAACAACAGCAGATACAACTCAAGATCAACAACAGAAGCAACAACAACAAATAGTATTACAAAACACATGAGGCTATTACTGAAGTTGTCAGGAAAGTCAGAAAAGTGTTTTCGCCAGACTATGTCACGGACTCCTTAACAGAATTCAAATACGAACCTGACGAAGGAGTTACCTTCGAAGCATACTACAGACGATATGAGAAAATCTTCAAGAAAGAATGTTAATGATTGGAATGACGAAATGAAAACGCGCTTAATCTTGAGAAAACTGGCGGCAAAGAAAATGAATCATACAGTAATTATGTACTCCTAAAAAAAACAACCTTCTGACATAAACTTTAAGGACACAACAGGTATATTGTGTTAAATTTTCAGTGAAAAAAAGCTCATTGTTCAACACACGTTGGAAGTGTCTGTACATAGAGAGAAACAACAACGTGGACTACATCACATATATTTGTAGAGTAAATAGGGAATGCGAGAAGTTTAAGCTGGATGAATTAACGCCAGATATGTTCAAATGCCTGATATTTACACAGGGACTAACTGCAGAAAAGGACGCAGATTTTAGAAATAGAATTCTCGTTAAGCTGAAACAAAACCAGGGTGTAACTTTACAGCAAGTATCAGAAGAGTGCGAAAGGATAGTCAAATTAAATGGAAAGATTGTTTCCAAGTAAAACATGTGAAATAGTCAATAGAGAAAAAGTGTTTTCTAAATAACACGACAAAAATCGGAAAATGTACCCATGTTGTGCCTGTGGAGGTATACACCAGAGGAAAATTTGTCCATTAAAAAAAGCAGAGTGATTTTGTTGTGGAAATATAGGACATATAAAGACACACTGTAGAACGAAGATGACAAAAAGGCAGAACAAAGGAAAAAGAATAAATAGTATGTCATCGGAAGAAATTGGTAACAGAAAGATGTGGGAATTCGTGAAGGTGAAAATCAGAAATACAAGTGTTAAAATGCAGTTGAACAATGATAGTGATAAACGAAAAATCGTGGAAATGTTTCGGTAAGCCGAGATCAAAAAAGGTAGCACATGTTACGGGAAAAAAATTACATTTTTCCGGCGAATTCGTATGTAATGTAACATTTTGAGGGCATACGAAAACGGCAACGATATATGTATTAAAAGATTCACTGTTCAGCATAGAATGAATGGAACTATTCAAAGTATGGAATACGCCGATAAGTGCTTCGTGTGGAAATATAAGTCAGTTCAGTCGAAAGTTCGAATGCGATTGAGAGACTGAAACAAAAAATTATAGTAAAACAGAGTGGAACACTTGTATGTAAGCCAAGACGAAATAAAAAATTGCTCACGACAAAAAGTAAACATTGTTCAAAAGCAGACGTTCCGTGGTCGAGACTAAACATCAATTTTGCCTGTCCTTTAAATGGATTTGCTGCTTGGTGGTAGTTGATAGTTTCTTGAAATGGCCTGAAATTTGTAAGTGAAAAAAACCAACCTCCTCAACTGTGATAAATTTTTTACACGAATTGTTTGCAAGATTTGGCATCTCAGACAGGATAGTGTCTGACAATGGAACGCAATTTGTGTCTAGCCAACTTAAAAAATTTTGCGAAACGTTCGCGGTGGAACATTTATCTACGACGCCATACCATCTCAGATCTAAATGACAGGTAGAACACTTTGTCGATACCTTCAAAGGAGCCCTTAAAAAATCGAATAATTTTTAAGAGTGTACCGTGTGACACCAAATCCGAATACACCAGCAGGTAGCTCACCACGGAGCTGATGTTTGCAAGGAAAGTAAAATCAGTCTTTGATAAATTGTACTTAGCAAGAAAAGAAAAAGTGCCAAGGAAGACATGGCAAGATTCTTTAAAGTTGGTGAAAATGTGTATATGAGGGTATACAAGAATGGAAAGCAGAGTTGTGAAGATGGCATAATTACCAAATGCATAGGTAAAATGATGTATTGGGGCAAACGTAGAAAAGGTATACAAAAGAGACACAGGACCCAACTGAAAAAGAGATTCTTGGAAAGCGAACCACAGAAGTTGGAGGAACTGATGGAATTGTTGAACGATATGATCCAAGTACCAATGCGACTGCGGGTGATTGAACCCAGGTGTACAAGCGAGAGGAAAAACAAAACATGCAGAGTTCCTGAAAATAGATGCCAAGCGCAATAAATATTAAATTGTACGAAAAAAAACCCTCAAAAAAGGGAGGTGGGGTGAAAAGAAAAATTGCTAAATAAAATGACACTTTCTATGAAAAACTTAAAAGGGGAAATGAAGGGAATTAATAATAATGGTACATCCCTCCAACGTGACAAGTGGAATAACCTAGTCACTATAAATAAGTAAAGAAAAGTACGTGAAATACTAGAGTACGTGGTAGGCAATCAATGACAGTCGTGTCTTTACTGGTTTTACGGTATGTCGAAGTGGGGCGTTATGCCAATCCAACGTTGTAAGGATTATAGCAGGTATCATTTAAGTAGTTGAATAGATGTAGTCGGCCACACTCTTCTCCAAAATTTCCGGACTTCTGTCTCTGTAAAAAGTCCTGTATTGAGAGAGAGTGCGAGAGGAGGAGAGGAAGCGACAAGCGGTGAGAGAGAGGGAGAGATAGAGATAGATAGATAGAGAGAGAGAGAGAGTCAGCTTATAATGAGCCTAACCGATCATTCGTTTTCAATTCCTGCTTAAAAGCCATTTTAGTTTATTCATACACATTGAGACTTTAAGAAAAACTTGAACGTTGCAACATCTGTCCTGATCTCTATCATTCTGGTTTAAGCCATTTATTTTATTCAGAAACAATTATTGTATTGTATAATTCTATAATACTATTTTCGGCTGATGGATATTATCTTAATGCATCTTATTAAAGTGGCAACGATTATCCCCAAATTTTCAAGGTTTTTCTCACAGGATTACCATTCCGGGTCTTTAGATCACGAGGACACTTAACTTTATTCCGTCGCCTCATCGGTTAAATTTTAAATCCTAGCAACCATTGCTAGAATTCCAGTCTTAAATGCATGTAAGAACACAAATTTCTTACAGATTTCTTCAATGTTATCATTTTAAAGATGATCATAGTCAATTGAATCGATCCATTATAGCTCTGTTTTATTTTACCGATATCAGTTGGTCGAATGTCAATGTCGGATGCAGCGTGGTTTGAAAACAACGTAGAAAGAAAGAAAGAGAGAGAGAGAGAGAGAGAGAGAGATATTCAAATACACGTTTATTTAATTTGACGCTTTAATTTCTCCACTCTTCTCGTGGAAGGAGCGGGCCTAGTGATTAGGGCGTAGTGATTAGGGACTAGTGTTTAGGCCTAGTGATTAGGGGTGTTGCGCTCACGAAAGTGTGGTCATCGTTTCGATTCCCAGACCGAACAGTGCGTTTTGGTTTTGACCAAAGCACTTTATTTCACGTTACTCCTGTTCCATCAACTATGAATGAAGAACCCTGCCATAGACAGGCGCCTCGTTCGGTGGAATGTTGTGTGGTATGGGTGACGTATACGCCAAGAAACCCGAGTAACCACCCTATGAGTCACTAGGCTCGAAACTACTTACTTTTACTGTTCACTATTTTAGTTTCTACATACTCTTACGCGATTATACATTCACACAAATGTAGAAAAAAACAACTTCTTCTCCCCATAAAGAAGGCAACATGTCTGAAATGTGAAGGGACAGTATATAAACCAGTATTACATCATGGTGGCAATTGTGCAACAAAATATGATTTCAAACACATCTTAGTGAATTTTACAACGAAGCATAAAATAGATAACATTGATTTGACAGCTAATAATTTTAAAGAGAGTCATATAATAACATTAATATCAAGGACGTTGGTAGCATGTACATAGCATACAATATATATAAAAAAATAAACCGATGATAGATGTGTTAATCGACAAGTTTGCACTTGGCAAACACAAAATGTGCTTTGTGTTAGGAATACACAGATGACATATGTAATATAGTAAGTGGTAACTTCACGAATTGAAGACAAGAATTCCATATACAATGTATGAACAACAGTCATATGACATAAGATAATAGAATTCAACAGAACACAGAGGTCGTTGCAAAGACGAATACGAGGGTAAGAAGCGCTAACACATAGTTATATACTAAGACTCTTAAAGTCGGCTATACGGTTTTCTTGGCGTATAAAGAACGAAGATCCCAACGTTCCCTTCTTCAGCTGGTCCGCTGTAGTGCTCAAGGCTAGTTGTTATTTTAAGAGGACGAAACAAGTCGCTTACATCAACCCCAGTACAACAGTGATACTTGATGTTACTACTGTGAACGATACCAAGCAAAGAAAATAGACGTGGGTCAGCGATGAGTAGTTTGTGAAGTCTCTAACATAAACGCCTGTTTCAATCGCTATCTTTATAAATATGGCGACAAAACCATATTGTCGAAACGGAATTGCTAGATATAGTAAGAAGCATCACAATTTATTAAATTTCCAAAGAAAATACAAACAGGGGTAATGAAGACTACAAGATACGAACCAGAAATTGAAAGGTTGAACAAATTATCTTTTAATTGTTTCGGTCATTGGACTGTGGTCATGCTGGGGCAAGTTATAAAGACATTAATTAGGATGAACGAGATATTTCTTCCACATCATTTTTCTTTCTTTCTTCGTTAGTTTGCTATCAGGTAAGTCAGTGATCAAAGGTTATTGATCAAAGCTGTTTAGATTTAACTAGAAAGAAAACACCGCTCCTTTACTTCTTCACAAATTTCTTGCACGAATACACTCTCAGGCACGTATATACAAACACCTATTTTCTCTCACCCTCTTTCTCTCTTTTTCTCACTCTGTCTATCTGTCTCTCTGCATGCATACCTGTCTATTTATCTATGTATATCTCTCTGTTTATCTCTCTCCCTCTCTTATTTGTACAGTCATTCCTATATACTGGTTTCAAATACGGGTACAAAGCCAACAAATCTGTGCTCGGTCGATGCATATTTATCAACCTGACTCGACAGTGGTTTTCAGTTCGTCATTTACATTGTTTCTGGTCGTCCACGTTGCTCATTTGTGAGGTCAAAATTACCAGAACGAAATATTGCAAACCACTTTGATAGTGTACTGGGTAAAAACCTTAGAATGAAATACTCCATTAATATTCCGAGCAGTCTGTGATGCTGTCCAAGAAAGAACTCACATTTCAAAACTACGAATTTCCGACTTATCCATCTTTAAACAAAAATAGCAGAAAACGATTTATAAATAATTTATAGAGCGCAAAATGAGCAGCTGTCAAAATTTACCATATACCTTACTACAAATTTCATACTTGACAACTTAATACATGCATACATACATACATACATACATACACACACACACACACACACACACACGCACACACACACACGCACACACACACACACACACATATATATATATATTTCTTGC
>NC_068984.1:12952551-12952935 GCF_001194135.2 Octopus bimaculoides
AAAAGCCTTATGTGTCCTCGAGTCGATTCCGTTCCTGTCTGTCTTACTTTTCCGGGCTATCACATCAGTTCAAATGCTCTGAGCAGTTAGTGTCACGTTGTGTTGTCTAGAAGAATACAGTAAAGTTTACGTGTGTCTGTGGAATACTCAGCTGTTTATTCGTTAATTACAAGTATGTGGCTGTGTGTAAGTACCTAGCACAGTCAGGTGCAGGAGTGACTGTAGTAGGTGCAGGAGTGGCTGTGTGGTAAGTAGCTTGCTTACCAATCACATGGTTCCTGGTTCAGTCCCACTGGGCAAGTGTCTTCTACTATAGTCTCGAGTCGACCAAAGCCCTGTGAGTGGATTTGGTAGACGGAAACTGAAAGAAGCCCGTCTTATATA
>NC_068984.1:12953319-12955067 GCF_001194135.2 Octopus bimaculoides
CACACACACACACACACACACACACACACACACACACACACATGCACACACACACACTTCTTGTGTATTTGCATGCCTATATATTTGTTCGAACATAAATCAGATGCAGAAAGCCTTATGCATGGAGATATTTAATATTTAAACAATGTGAGTTTGGCAAAGTTATGAAACGCTGTAAACAAACTTGTCTGAAAACTTGACAACGCTGATATTTGGTATGAGAAATATTTCTGCGAATCAAAAACCGAAATAATCTGTCTTATATCGGTGGTTGTACCATTGTTTAACACTTATGCTAGCACAGTCATTTGCTATCCCGTACCATAGCAACTAAGTAGATTTTATGGCATGCCGAAGACAAGAGTGAAGCCGATGCTGCAACAGTACACATCCGAGTATTTACGTTGTCATAGCAATAAAGATAGTAAATGAGAATTAAATGATTAGGTATATTGTTGAGAGAAGATTTTCTTTATTTGTTCTTTCTATCTTTCTTTGATATTGCATATGTTTGTTTTCAATATTTTTGCTTAATTTTCCGGTAATGTAGCTTGTTCGTTATATTTCTAGCTGTTTCGTCTGACGCTGGTTTTCAACGATGTTTGAAAACATCTAAAAAGCAGACGCACAATTCTGAAGATGCGGTATGCAATGTACAGCAGACAAGTGATCGCAATAAACATGACCCATATTTTCAATCAGCTAAATCATGTCTGCATCCATGAAAACAAAAGTAATACAGAATTTCCTACAAAAATACATGCAAAGATACGTATGTAAAAGTCATTAAATATTAAAAATGAGCGCCGACTACTAAATACATTGAAAATATTCAATATAAATGTTGAATCATTCTTAATCTTCTGTTGTACTTCCATTCACATCTAGAATGCATAACAGGAATATTAAATCGACACCATTACATGACAGGTACTTTATTTTATTGCTCTCGAGAGGCTCAAACGCAAAACTGACCTTGGTAGGAATAGAACAACAATAATTCAAAACAGAAGGCACTTTATTCGACGCTTTAGCGATTCTGCCAAATACACTCGGTTACAGGTCATACTTTCTGTTCGTCTTACTCAATGCAAACCACGTGATAACAAAGCGCTGTCATGCATAAGTGGGTGTTATCATTCGAACAAAAACTTTAGATATAAGGGAATAATCAACACACATACACACATACTTACATACATACATACATACATACACACACACGCAGGTTCACGCACACACACACACACACAAACACACACACAAACACACACACAAACACACACACAAACACACACATATAAACACACACACACACTAACACACGCAAACGCACGCATACACACACAGACACACACACACGCACACACAAACACACACATGGTCGCAATCTAATGACTGAAAGATATATATATGAATGTATTTATATATATATAAATGGTATTGGTATCTAGAAGACCCAAAGAGTGCTAAAGGCAGACCATAATTAAACTATTGGTTCGAACAGAGGGAAATAAAAGAATGAATGTAGAAATAACATAAAATATTGTCGTTGCAGTTCCATTATTCGAGTAAAGTGGTGTATAGAAGGGGTACAAAAGTTTCCTGTACATGGTATGTAAGTTCCGAGAGTAGTTTAGTCATTTGTGGTGTGTGACACAGCACAAAATCCCTTCGAAGGGGCAACACAGAATCCACGGCTCCATCTATATATATATATATATATATATATATATATATATATATAT
>NC_068984.1:12956801-12963371 GCF_001194135.2 Octopus bimaculoides
AGGGGTAAAGAGAGATACGTAGTAGTAAACAGAGGAAGAACGAGAGGGGGGAAAATGATAGAGGAAGAGAAAGAGAAAGAGAAAGAGAAAGAGAAAGAGATAGAGTAGCGTCGGAAAATATAAAGTTGCGATAACTACTTACAAAAGTATATATACATATATATGTATGTACATATATATATATGTACATATATATATATATATATGTGTGTGTGTGTGTGTGTGTGTGTGTGTGTGTCTATGTTTGTTCCGCTAGAAGGCCAGTGTTGGTTTGATTAAGTCCCCATAACTAAGCTGTTAGAGGAAATAGACCGAGGGAATAATTACCACTCTTGGGAAAACATGCTCCAGTACTGGAGTCAATGGTTTTCGACTAAATCCCTTTAAGCCGGTGCCGCAGCATGGCCGCAATCCAATGACTGACACAAATAAAATATAAAAAATAGCAGCAACATCTCACAGAAATTCTGGTACTCCTCATTATGAAGAGATTACGAATAACTCTCTATATAACATAAACATCTATCTTATTTCTTTATTGCCCAAAAGGGGCTAAGCATAGAGTGGACAAACAAGGACAGGCAAAGGGATTAAGTCGATTACATCAACACCAGTGCGTAACTGGTACTTAATTTATCGACCCCGAAAGGATGAAAGGCAAAGTCGACCTCGGCGGAATTTGAACTCAGAACGTAACGGCAGACGAAATACCGCTAAGCATTTCACCCGGCGTGCTAACGTTTCTGCCACCTCGCCGCCTTTTCTATCTTTCAGTGTAAAATAATTTACAGTTGTGTTTTGAATATATAGACTGAAAAAGGATATGTATTTGTCAGTTAGAGAATATTTGTCAGTTAAACATACGTGCTAGGACTTAAATATATAATCTTTCATCTTATATAGTGTACAGGATCGCAGATTAGCCTAATCTAGAGAGACAGCTTCGCATTTTCTCTCTTCAACACGACTTCTGAAATAGTGCGGGTGAGTGTTGGCTGTTATCGTATGTTAATGTTTCGCCAACCTTATTTTGACTTAAATATATCTCGACCTTTCCCGTGGTCCTTTGACCCGATCCTCATTTACTATGTATGTCTTCAAGGCTTCATAGTACATACCTTTAAAATTCTTAAAGGTTTTAGATGAGGTAAAAGTAGTTATATGTCTGCATCCATGCATGTATGTGTGTATGTATGCATGTAATGAATGTATGTCTGTATGAGATGGTTGTGTCTGTGTATGCATGCATGTATGCATGTATGTATGCATGCATGTATGTATGTGTGTATGCATGCATGTAATGAATGTATGCGTCTATATGAAGTGGTTGCGTCTGTGTATGCATGTATGTATGTGTGAATGTATGCATGTACACACACATGTATATACACACATGTATAAGCAAGCATCTAAAAGTCTTATGGATTTCTGATGGTTTAGAAATAACTATATGCATATGCATATATGCATGTATACAGACTTGAATACATATATATATATATATATATATATATATATATGTATGTATATACATACATATGTATACGTGTACTTGTGTATGTATGGATACATATGTAGATACGTGTTGTTGTTCGTCCGTTTGTGTATGCGCATACTCATCAGAATTCCTTAGATAAGGACAAATAAAGACATGGAGAAATAAAGTAACCGAGGCATTCAAAATGCAACAGTCATTTCAGTGTTGTTTCTCTTATCAACGGTGGAATCTCTCAGAACAACGCGGTATTTAAACGACAGTACATTCCCGTATTTATGGATGTCAGTTCGTGGTGAGATACTGACATTTATCAAGGTAATGAATGACTTTGCTTCACAATACCTTTTACACCGATTTAATGCCTTTTAGTATGGACGTTATCAGTTCTGCATCCAGCCGCAAGTGTAAACAATTCGAGTGGAATTCCATTTTAGTGATCATTCGACGAACGTGTAATGAATAAACTTTGCTAAGCCAGCGATGTTGAAGCATCAAGATATTAATCTCTGTTATTTTGACAGAAACATCACAACAAATTATACATCTCTTTACAAAGCCTTATCCACCTTGCCCTAAGTCACCCAATCCTTAGTAGCATGACATTTTCACTATTTTAGTCATGTTTTAATTACTATTAACAACAAGTAAGCTTATGCATTGTATCTCTGTGTTGTCTTTCATAAATAAGTCGAACTCATTTAAATAAATAATTGTTATTTGTCGGTTCTTCTGACATGTTTCTTCTCTTTTCTCCTCTCATAGTTGCTACATTCCGTTTCGTTCATTTTAAGCTATTTTCTAAAATTAATATCACCGAAATTTTACGTTGCAAAAGACACAAAACTCAGATCTTTTCTGATGTGGTAAAATGCTAATTTACTTCTGTAAGACGATGAATAAATCAACAACACTCAATCTGTTACTTTCTGTCTCTCCTGTATATATATTTCGAATAAGGTGAACGATGACAAAACAGGGTTTAAGCAGTGACCAAACATAAATCGGTTATACTGGCAATAAATGAACGTTTAAGTTCTGTTCGAGGAGTATGTGTGATAACGTTTTTCGAGACATGAATCATATACTTTAAGCAAGTTAATCAGGTATTGTAAACATACTTATATGGATCCAGCTTTTGCAGGCCTTTCATTTGGCTTGCATTCCCATTCTTTCTTTCCATATTCCTACCTTTCAGTGCATTCATTCCAATCATCAATCATTCTGATTTTTCATCTATTCATTTATTTTGACAATGTTTATTATGTTCCTCTTTCTCTGATACAATCAGGAACAAAACGCCTGCACAAAACCAAACTGAATCATATGAAAGCACACACTAATACTCCTATCATACTTTTAAACAGGCAGAAATACCTCACTCCACAACCACACATAAACACATACACTTCAGCTAACACACTCCAAATTATTTACAAATCCTCGTTCGTGAACAAAGAAAACCAAACTTCCTTGTGAACAAAATGAAAAACACAGACACATTATTGAAGTATAGGAATAAGTCTGTTCCCATTTTACTATTATATCCATCCAATGTTATATCTTTCTATATAGCACGTACACTGAAACTGAGATGCAGCTTTAGTTAAAGAATACTTTTTCTCTCTAAATTTGTCAATAGTAAATATTTCTGTTTAAACGTGAAGTAAACATCGGAGATGCTTTACACGCAGAACTGCAAAAACATCCAAGAGGTTTTGAAAGCTCTTCTTTTGAATATATCGCAGCGATGGATACCTTTTCGTATTCTTAGCAGGTGTTTCAGTATCAAAAACGTTTCACCCATTACCCTGTACGTTTCGCCTGAGTGCGACAGCGGAGATTGAATTAGTCTTCGTCTGTAGAAGGTTTTCGCATGCGGTCTTTCGCTAATCGCGCTTATCTCGAACTGGCTTTCACTACCGTGCCTGACTTCTTTATGGCTTTCTTCAATTCTTTCGGTTTCAGACGAATTTTTTGCAGAAATTAGCGCACCATGAGAACCGGAAAGAAACGGCAGCTGACTTCAATGACGTATATAACATTAGTATCTATTATTATTGAATTCTTCTCGTCACTTACTCGGAGCTTGAATAGGGGATCTAGTTCAATAGTATAGATCTCTGGGTTTAAAATACTCTTCGACTGTTATCATAGTTTTAATTTTAATGCTTACTGTAAAGCGTAATCGAGCAAAGTTTCCTGATACTTGAGTATAAGCTGCTTTGCTTTGTTTTTTGTACTGTTCAATTATATTGAAAACTTACTGTTTTGATGTATATATGGAAATAGAAAGTACTATTTCCCGTAAGAGTAATGTAAAATTGCTCATGTTTTAATTTCGTATTTTACTAGTTTCCAAAAGAACTCTTATTATAAAAGGAATGTTTCTGTTTTTAACACTACATTCCAGTTGTCTATATTTCCTGTGCTTATATTTAGAGAATTTCCTCCATTCCGATACAGTAATCTCTCGGATATCGCGGGTGTTTCGTTCCAAAACCCCATGTGATAGGTGAAAATCTGTGAAGTAGAAACAGAACTGTATTTATATATTTTAAATTATTTTTATAATTTGTATATATTTATTTTATTATAAATGCAAAACAACACCACGGGGGATCGACGTAAGCTTAAATAACAAAACGCGATAGGTGAATCGCGGTAGATGAACCGCGATGTGGAGAGGGATTACTGTATCTCGTGTTTGAAAATATATATTCCTAATAGACTCTGGCAACAATATTCGAATGATTTAACTTTATCTAGTGTCTGTGTACCTGAAGCCACTTCTTCACTTTCAGCTCTATGCTTGTACTATTACATCGTTGTCGACATTTCGATCATATTTTCAAGTTTTGGCACAAAGCCAGCAATTTTAGGCGCGAGTGTAAGTCGAGTACATCGATCCCAGTGCTTAACTGGTACTTATTTTATCGACTCGGGAAAGATGAAAGGCAAATTCAACCGCGACCGTATCTGAATTCAGAACGTACAGAGCCAGAATGAATACCACTAAATATTTTGTTCGACGCACTAACGATTTCGCTAACTTACTATAATGCTGACTAAGTTCAAGTTCCAAGCTAGCATGCCTATGCAAACAGACAGACAGACGAACACGCACATAATGTCTTTGGGTTAATTCTGCTTAACTTCTAAGAACGTGATTTATTTCGTTGCTTCTTTTCGGCCTCCATACATTCAGCTTTTAATATTATATATTTTGTCTCATTATTTAGTTTTGGTAGTTTTCCGTGTTAAATATTTGATCATGACACGTAATCAAAAATACTTCGGTCTCAGCTTTCATCCTTACATTTCTTAATCAGTACTGAATTTCATCTTTTTCCTTCCCGCTTTGCTCAGTTTCGTCCAATACTAGACACGTAGCAGTTTTGTTCTGTCTTGCAAGCGTCTCACCACGATATTTTTACTTTTTATATTTTTCCTTCATTTATTCATGGGTTGTTCTTTCTTCCCCCTCCATATGCTTGTCTTTCTTTACCTTCCATTTTATATAAATTGACCTTTTGTTTTATTCTTCTTATTTATCGTTAAATTTACCCTTGAGGGAATTTTCGTCGGTTCATAGGAAAATCCTCCATCGATTTGAATTTTTAACTATTTCCACGTTTAGATTGTTGTCTTATTTATAAATTTTATCTTTAGAATTTTCTAATCTCACATCTTTCTCATATTTGTATTTGTCATATTTATATTCATTTTTTCGTTTGTATAATTCTCATTCAGCTTTTGTTAGACTGTATTCTCTAGATATGTTTAGGTTAGATTTTGTAGTATTTTGTTCTGTAAAGCTTCGAGATTTACATATTGAATGTTTATAGCTTTAATATTTTTATTCTCGTTGTATGTATTTCCATTGTTTTCTCTTGAAATACTTTGTCTTTTTGTTGTGTATTAGTTATTTTAAGTCTTCTATTTCTATATTCGAAATAAATTTGGTTTTCAAAACGTATCGTCTTAAATAAGCTACTCTCTTAGGATTCAGATCTATTTTCTCTCTAGACATTAAACGTGTATGCTATGATAGTCTTATATAGTGGGAGAATAAAGTAGCTGCAGACGTTGTACGTACTATATAAATAAATTCGATACGTGTATATTCATACGATGATTTTGGTTTTATTTGTTGGGCTGAAAATCCGGGTTTAAGAACAACAGATTTGATGTATTGTATTTTTGTTGAGCATCTTATTTCAAGAGTAACCATGAGGAGAAATGTGAGCTTATTCTGTTTCCCGGACCGTAAAGGGACAAAATCCGTTTAAAGTATATATTTGAAGGAGATTCTTTTGAAAATATTGCAAGATTTGCCAGTACCGCCATGTAATACGACAAGGTATAGCGGAAGAAAAAGCAAGGAAACCGCGGAGAAAGAGTGAAGGGAAACCTCTATTGTTATTTAACGTGAAAGTCCCTACTGTAGTTCGACAGTTGCGATGAAATGACTGCAACAGTAACTGTGGAGACATCTGCTGAGTCAGCAACGGTGCCACTACCACAAACCGGCAATCAGCAAAATTGATATTTTTGTCACCATCGCCGCCTTCAAAATAAAGAAGGGAGTGTCATTCGCGAAAATCACATAGTCGGGTTGAAGAATTCGCTTGGAAAATACTGAAGAGATTGTAAGTAAAAGCACAAAGGCTACGTAGCAGGAGTTTGTTATTGGAGTTTTAGCCAAGTCAGAAATGGTAGAAAAAAACAAAACAAAAAAACAATATCCTTTTCTCTTCTAGGCACAAGGCCTGAAAGCTTTTTAGAGAGGGGGGCCAGTCGATTAAAACGACCCTATTACGTAACTGGTACTTAATTTATCGACCCCGAAAGGATGAAAGGCAAAGTCGACCTCGCCGGAGTTTGAACTCAGAACGTAAAGACACGAAATACCGCTATGCCTTTCACTCGGCGTGCTACCGTTTCTTATTTCTTTATTGCCCACAAGGGGATACACCCAGAGGGGACAAACAGGGACAGACAAACGGATTAAGTCGATTATATGGACCCTAGTGCGTAACTGGTACTTATTTAATCGACCCCGAAAGGATGAA
>NC_068984.1:12963381-12967114 GCF_001194135.2 Octopus bimaculoides
TTTGAACTCAGAACGTAAAGACACGAAATACCGCTATGCCTTTCACTCGGCGTGCTACCGTTTCTTATTTCTTTATTGCCCACAAGGGGATACACCCAAAGGGGACAAACAGGGACAGACAAACGGATTAAGTCGATTATATGGACCCTAGTGCGTAACTGGTACTTATTTAATCGACCCCGAAAGGATGAAAGGCAAAGTCGACCTCGGTGGAATTTGAACTCAGAACGTAGCGGTAGACGAAATACCGGTAAGCATTTCGCCCAGCGGGCTACCGTTTCTGCTATCTCGTCGCCTTAGAAAAAACAATATCCACAAAGAACTGTTCACTAAAGATGATCGAAAGGTGAGAATAATATAAGTTTGAAAACCTTATTTCATTGCACACCATAAGGAATCGCCTGTGGTTTCGGTTAGCGATTTTCTTTTTACCGACACTATTTGCTGCTTCATTCCTTGTTGATGATACTGATGAGACGGAATTAGTTACGTTCTATTACTTTTACAGGGAACTATCACAGCGTTTATAACTTCATTCACGTAATTCGAGAGCTTCACCATTAATGTAAGGTTTTCCAGATTTGCCGATTAATCTTGGAATTTTGTAAGATGCATCCAATCATTTCTGAAAGTGGCTACGTTCTTTTACAATAAACTCCTTAATTATAGATCGATTTTTAATTTATTTTTTGCAGCCCTGAAAAAAACAAAATCATAGCCTACGTAATATTTTGCTTTGTGCTGGAGGTTTTGTTTCTTTAGTATAATCAATCAATCATGCTTGGAGGTTTTATTCCTTGGTTTCAGAAAATGTTTTCACATAATCAGCATGTTGGTAACTGCACCTTATTAATTGATGAAAACTCCATCTTTCAAATATTTACATGAACAATGGCAACAATTTCCTTTTTCACTGTTTATCATGCTGCTAACCACAATATCAATATTTACATGAAACGTTTTTATCTTAATAAAAGACCGCCGTAAAAACTCTTAACCTCAACTGACTGTTCTATAGAATAAATTGCAGAAGGATTTTTTTTAATACTGATATAAATATAAACAACTGATTACACGTTATAATTAGATTTATTAAAATTCATTTAAATACTTGGAACTTGACAAAAAAATAAGCAAAACAAGATGACGACCAGTAGCGAAGTTGGGGACCAACACGTCCATTGTTCGACTTCGCTCTTTAAAACACTTATCAATATTTACTGGCACCAAGGCTACGAGCTGGCAGAATTGTTAGCACTGCGAGCAAAATGCTTATCGACATTTTGTCCGTCTTCACGTCCTGAGTTCAAATTCCACCGAGGTCAGCCTTGCCTTTCAACCTTTCGGGGTCGGTAAAATAAGAACCAGTTGAGCACTGGGGTTGATATAATCGATTTTACGGCGCGCACGAAATTCTTGGCCTTGTGCCAACATTTTAAATCAGTGTTTACTGATAAGTTTTGCGATACCACGGCTGTGTGGTAAAGAAGCACGCTTAACAACTATGTGGTTTCGGGTTCAGTACTACTTCGCCGCACCTTGAAGAAGAGTCTTCTAGAAACTTTGTGAATGAATTTGATAGACACTAAGACGCTCGTCGTATATATATATATATATATATATATATATATATTTATACATATATATATAATTCTTACAGATATAGGGTAAAAATTAATAATTAATAATTAGTAATTTCACCAAGTAGTTCGGTGTATTAAAAAATCATTGTCGGTTTAACTTATATAAAAGTTTTATAATTATAAACATAATTAAAATTAGAGTTCAGCAAGAATTGCTTCACCACACACCGAAATTAGAAATAGCAGTCAAAACTACTATTTCACTACCAAAATATATCTCCCAGACAGTGGCACTCGCAACTCACACAGGCAAAACAGAAAAAATAACGAATCCACCCGGCTTTGATGAACTTTATACACGTTTTAGGATTAAAGAGGTGTAAATTATATTACCCGATCATATTTCCTTCTTCAGTACAGTATTTCAAAATTATAAATCCGAAAATGCTAATAAAAGAATAATTAATTCGACCAAGCGTCATCAAACGATTATCCACAAGCAGCATATTTTGGTAGTGAAATAGTAGTTTTGACTGCTATTTCTAAAGATTAATCGGCAATAATTCACTCCCTGATAGTAAACTGCAGTTTCTGCATAATTGAGAGTGACATTTTTCTGTTCCAGAATCCGTTTGATTGTAACCTTGATGAACTGCCAGTCAAAATACAGTTGGTGCGCATTGAAAGAGAAGCACGAAAAGGAAAACAATGGCTCAGTGGTTAGAGCAGCGAACTCGCGGTTGTAGGATCGCGGTTTCGATTCCCGGACCGGGCGTTGTGAGTGTTTAGTGAGCGAAAACACCTAAAGCTCCACGAAGCTCCGGCAAGGGGTGGCGGTGAACCCTGCTGTATTCTTTCACCACAACTTTCTCTCACTCTTTCTTCCTGTTTCTGTTGTACCTGTAATTCAAAGGGCCAACCTTGTCACACTCTGTGTCACGCTGAATCTCCCCGAGAACTACGTTAGGGGTACACGTGTCTGTGGAGTGCTCAGCCACTTGCACGTTAATTTCACGAGCAGGCTGTTCCGTTGATCGGATCAACTGGAACCCTCGACGTCGGAAGCGACGGAGTGCTACAAATGTCTATGACAAAACATTTTCAAAAGTGAAGTATGTGAAGTCAGCACATCGATCGAGGTTGACTGATAAGCATTTGAAAGCAATTCTCTTGGTTGGATGCAGCAATTCCAAAACAAATATTGATGATATCTTAACAGCTAAACACTAGTTTCACAAATCTCACCTTTTTTTCCCTGCTCAGTTTATGGGATCCAGATATGTGCGTGCTGGGTCTGATATAACTATCTCATTGCTAACGTCGCCTTCTTTGATAACTTTTTGGTAAATAAATATGTTTGTTGTCTTTATTTTTGTGTGTATTCATTGTATTTGTATTGAACAAAATAGTTATGCAGCTTGCGCTCGTCATGCTCTCAGTCATCTGGCCCGCCGTGAAAACAGTTTGGTGACCCTTGGACTAATCAATTCATGTTCATACCCAAGCATGGCCGCTGTCCAATGACACTAACAAGTAAAACACAAAACGTAAAATTAATGTAGTTAACCGTGACATTAATTTTATCGGGAAATGATAACCAGTCTCTGATCAATAGATTTTGATCTTTGATAATATCTAATTCATTTTAATTAATTTTAATTACTTCTTCCTCTGAATCTTGATAAATAAGGAAGCTCGTTATGTCCATCGTTGATAATAGTGTATCGCTTCACTTTGTCAAAATGCATTATGGCGGACGTGGGAGGATTTGGTTTGTCACTGTGTTGTAGTCATTTTTGTCTGCCATCTTTTGTCTTTTACTTGTTTCACTCATTAAAGTACGGCCATGCACAGCCAACGCCAAGAAGGGTTTAGTTGAACAAGTCGACGCCAGGACTTATGTTTTGTTTATAAGTCTGGAATTTATTCCATCAGTTTCTTTTGCAGAACTGCTAAGTTATGGAGACGTGAACAAATGAAGACGTTGAAGTAGAGCATGTGATCTACCTATATGCCAAAAATCATTAAAATCGGTTGGACGGTGTGTTGGGAGTTAGAGTAACCCCAAATACACAGACAGACCCCATTACACATTTATGTATATATATATATATATATATATATATATATAGATACACACACACACACAC
>NC_068984.1:12967124-12972785 GCF_001194135.2 Octopus bimaculoides
TTACTTAAGGTACCGTGCGGTGGGAACCAACTCGAAACCACGTGTTCACAAAGCGAGCTTTTTAACCTAACATATTTAAATTTATAGAAAAAAAAGCAACGAATTATGCCAATGACAAAGAAATGAGCAGCAGCACCGACTAATGGTAAAAGAAAGAATGAAAGAAAAAATTGGAGATTCAGGTTTGCTAGCCATTCAGGTTTGCTGGCCACTGCTGGAACTAGTGAGTAATGTGTTGCTGTGAACACCAAATCATGGTACCACAGCGGCTGGAAGACCACGGAAGACATATATACAAATGCTTGCAGAAGATGTTGAATACCAAGTTGAAGACCCAAAATCACTAATGGAAGATCGGGAAGGATGGAGAGGTACTCAGGCGGGCCCGAGCAATCAGCCTGAGTGGATGATGCCTGGAAATTAAAAAAATATATATATACGTAAGTGCGACAAAAATGTACGGAGTATTATCTACCACGGCTTTGCAATATATTGCTATCAAAACCACGAGATCATGTTTCCATAGTAGACAAATAATAACAACCATAAAAAAGGTGATCAGACCGATAGAAGAACCCTCACAGAGGAACATATGCAAGAATCACTTCGACATTGATGCTATCAGTCCCTTTATTTTATATCATTTGTAGACATATTAACGTTCAGTTGAATTAAAGAGCTGCTTTCAGAACTTTCGTACACCTTATTCACTCGACATTTCTTTCCTCTTGATAACTGTGTTTAACACTAAAACCAAAAGCTGGAACTGTTTTAGTAACAATAATTACTACAGCCTTCAAGCTATAGGAAACTGGACTGAAAAGACAATGGCTCCAGAACGAAAGATCGCTTGATACAATATTTGAAATTCTGACAAATTTACGAACTTACATCACTTAACATTAGTTAAGTTGACAATACAAAACACCGCGGATGTTTTCACACTGTGCGTCAGTTCTTCTGTGTTCTCAATCGTTTTGGTCTCCTCTCTTTTCCTGTTTGTCTTGACAGCCTGAAAGGTTTAATACCGTTGGACAGCAGCTCTTTCCCACCTTCTCTCCTCTTCTGTTTATAAGTACTTCTAATTATACATATCAATGAACTGGCTACAATCTCGGTCCGTTACTGTTACGATGATGCTCTCCTGAAGATGTCCTCGTTATGAATTTTAAAACAAATTGTTTTGTTATCTTCTTTTCGGCCACACTTCGTTGTTCAGTTAAATAAATATCAGTCAAGTATTGATATATATTTTATCGACTGCGCTCTTCTATCTATCATGTTTATTAGCTTAAAAAGTATCATTCATACTAACGTATCATTACTGGGTAAATCATTTTACTTTAATCTTTGTTTTAAAATTCCACTTGAAAATGACAATTGAGAGCTGACGTGAACAGCAATAAAAACCACATAGGCATCTTTATAAAATCTGTCTTCAAAGCAACCATCATATCACAGAAAAAAGGTCGACAAAAAGAGGGTGTTTTAGATGAGTTTTGGCGCATACGATCTGTTAAAGATGAATTTGTAACCAAATCATTATCAAGTGTTTGTTGTTTTGTTTTTGTTGGACCTGTGTATCTTGAGCAACTTGGTCTATATACTGTAAATCCTCGAGTATAGTCCGCCCTTGAGTATAATACGCAGGGGATTTTTAGGGGACTGTACCTCTGAAAAACCTAAACTTTGTGTATAATACGCACCCCTTCTCTAACTTGAGTCAAGGAGGCTTATATAACGTCCTTGGTTTGTAAACGTATATACAGTAACGTCCTTTATTATTATTGTATATATAGCATAATGCAAACGTGTAGCTTTTTTGTGCACTTTCTTTGCAGAAAATAAAGAAATAACAGTAATAACGTCAGTGAAAAATAAATATTAATAAATTGCCCTTACATATTTATCCCTTAGAAAAAGTGTGGATTATACTCGAGGATTTACGGTATGTCGGATAGATTCTAGAGAGTGTTCATAATGGATATGTCTTTGGTGCGATGCAAATTTAGATTGAAGTCTTTTCAATGAGGCTAGATATACATTTATACGTTGGATAGTCATGCTATTTCTTATATCGGTTGGGCTCTGCGGTGCAGCTGAAGCATCTCCAATTAAGGTAAACTTATCATCACACACCATTTGCTCCTAAAGTGATAGGCTCATAATGTTTTTCCAAAACTAACCAGCCCATCGTTGAAATAAATATCACATCTTCACTTTCACTCTGATTATCAGGTAAATCGAGTGGTGCTCATATCTTCAGAGAGAAGAAGGATTTACGCTGGATTTAACGCTATTTTATTCGACATGACATACTTGGGTCACATGTCCTGAGAGCAGTTACAAATATTGTGAAGCCTCTGTGTTTCCTTTATATTAAAAACGTTTCTATTTCTGAATCGTTATATTTAGAAATTTAATCCTGATTTGTTCAGAAAGATATTTTTATTCTGTTATTGAAATGTGTTTAAAATTTATTACTATTTTCTTTATATTATATTATAGTATAGTATTTTTCCGATACCATGTTTTTATTAATACTGGCCAAAATTACCAACCTGATCACGAAGTTTATTACGAAGTCTTTTTAGGGCGACTAGCTCAGATACCTGTTCAATTCCAGCTATTTTTATAGCTGTTCAATTCCAGCTATCTTTGGTGTTTGCTAGCCACAGTGTCCTAGCCACAGTGTTTTCTAGCCACAGTGTCCTAAACATGAGTAAAACTATCTCTAGCAGTTTTATCCGCCGCCCTCTACCACCACAAATTGGGTTATAGCTCGATAGCATGTATCATACTTTCGTTAAGTGCTTTAAGTAGATGTGTAGTCGCGAGCAGACATAAATACACTTCCAGTCTCCTCAAGAGGGCTGCACTCGTGTCTGTTGTGTCCTCATTACAGTTACGTAGACTGGAACAACATAAAACTGGAGTGAATTGTTCCAGAGCACAACGTTCTGTCCACTCCAGTATTTGAACTCGCAACTTATGATTATGAAAAAAGAGATTCTAACCACTAACCTACACGCCCTCTCCAATAGTCTGAACACCCACCTAATTATATATTTCTGCTTCTCTTGTATATAGGCATATTATCAGAGTGAGACACATGAGATAACTCGTTCTGTTTTCACTAACTAATCAAATATAATAACATGCTTTAAATCGGTTGATATGTTATGGAAGCTGTAATTAGTATAGTTGTTGGATTACATAATTTGCTATCATATTATATGTGGGCTGCGTATAAATATCTCAAATATGACTCGCACACAACACGAGCAAAATTGCGAGAACTTAACTATACACTGACATGAGATTGATAAACATGAGACCGGCTAACCCGGCTCTTGTTACACAGCGTTTCGCTTTTTGTTTGTATGGCGTTAAATATTGCTGCTCGTGTGTGAGTGAGCGCGCGCATGTGTTTGTGTTTATGTGTGTGTTTATGTGTGTGTGTGTGTGTGTGTGTGTGTGTGTGTGTGAGTGTGTGTGTGTGTGTGTGTGTGTGTGTGTGTGTGTGAGTGTGTGTGTGTGTGTGTTTGTGTGTCAACATTTCTGAATGAAAGATGGAGACCAGAAATTGAGATGGGACTTTATGGGAAATAACTATAACTGCAGAGGTAATGGTTTATTTTGGTGGTATGATATTTTACTAAAATAAGGCGGCGTGCTGCCAGAATGGTCAGTTTGCTGGGAATAATGCTTAGGGACATTTCCTCGGTCTTCACGTTCTGAGTTCAAATTCCGCCTCGGCCGACTTTGTCTTTCAACCTCCCGGAGTTACCTAAATGCCAATATAATCGACCTAGTCACCTCACCGAAACTGCTGGCCTTGTGACTAAATCTGCAAGTGCTCCACCCTTATTGCAGTCCCTATTTGTTCCGTGTACTTCTCAAGAGTTTTACTCACTGTTCCCAGGGCTCCGACAATTATTGATACTACTACCACTTTTTTCAGCGACCACAACTGCTTAACCTCCCAAGCTAACCTGTCATATCTATCGACTTTTCTTTCTTCCTTATCGCATAGCTTGTCAGCTGGGCATGCTATATCTATGATCCAAGTTTGCTTTCTATCTCAATTAACACTATGTCTGGTTTCCTATTCTCTATTTTCACTTGAAAAGGAAGTTGAGGCTGGAGAGAGAAGTTTTGCCTTGTAGCAAGTTTATTGGAAGGTGGGTGAATGATGCTGGAAGAATGACCAGTGAGAAAGAATCAATTCTGAGCGAGCACCTGTAAACAAAAGGAGAAGGACTCTTGTCTTGTTGTTCACCGTGGCTTTTTTTAGGCTTTTCCACGAGGTCTTTAAAGCGCCTCTCCTATTAAGTCTTAATTGTAATTGTTATTATATTGTTTACGTAACACTGCACCTCAATATAATAAGAAATGAAAAACTCAGTTATATAATGCTGCTACTAATTACACTGTTGGATCGTTCAATTTAAGTATATAGAAATTACTTTCAAGCATGTAATACTGAAGTTGAGACAAAAGTTAATCTTTTGTATTTGTATCAATAATTGCTCATATTTCCTTATTAGTATTTTAAAGTTTAGTTTTCAACAGTAATTCTTTTAAATCAATAAATGTTTTTAAATAGTGGAGGACAGCATTAACCACAACTTACAAAGAAGCTGTGTAATTTCAATAAATAAATGCTTGATAATGCACGGACATGTTTGCTTAAGATTAAAAAATTGTATATAAATGTTTCTCATTAGATTATATGCGTTCTTTAGTAATACATGCACACATTACCATACATTAATCTTTGTCATGGGGACTGAATCTATATCACACAAGTTTCCCCTAAGACGAGATCGCACGCTGTTTCCGATACTAAGACTCAATCAAACTCATATAATCTAGAAATTAAAAGCCCAGAGTAACGCATGAACACCAAACCAACATCATCTCCCACCATTTGCATTAAATAAATCAAGCAGAGCATCAGATAACTGATACCACGAGTGATTACTCCAGTCGAACAGAATGCAATTGCTATACCCAACGATAACAAAGTGGATATTTAATTGGTGTAGATATAGAATGGAGAATAGAGCTGTTTCCTGCTGAAGTTTACGTTTGGGGCTTCGAATACTAACGTTTAATGTTCAGATTATTGATAGCAAACAATGATAAAGTGATTTCAGAATATTCCTTATGACTTCCGTTGAACTTGAGCATATGCTATTTATGACGTCATACTGGATGGACTATATATTTCTCAGGAAGCAATCTATCTAATGTTTGTTGTATAGGTTACTATAAGCAACAGATTTCAGAGCTGCACAGCAAACACGTAATATACGATATCAAAACCAGTGCTGATTAGGGTGTTTTGTATTATAGAATATGATATGATCAACTTGAATGAATTTGTTTCTGAATTTCCTATATGTACATAAAATATATAGAAACATGTGTACATACTCATATACACACATGAACACAAAGGTATATATACACGCTAAAGAGACATATTTAGATATGTATGTATTATAATATATAACTGCATGTGGAAATAAAGCAGTTTGAGTTTCATAATTATGATATAATACCTGAAGGCAGATAGAATAAGCACAACAATATATATGTATAGAGATGTGTGTGCGCGTGTGTTTATGTATATGTACGTATATATATATATAT
>NC_068984.1:12977611-12978354 GCF_001194135.2 Octopus bimaculoides
ATATATATATATATATATATATATATATATACATGTGTGTGTGTGTGTTCGCAATATTGGATGCAAATATGAAAGCAACTATAAGTAGATAATAATAGATATGATCGTAAAGCACAGATGCAGACTCACGCGAATATCCACAATAATACATATATATATACATACATACATACATACATACATGCATAAATACATACATATATACGTACATACATACACATGCACACACACACACACACACACACACACACACACACACACACATATATATATGTATATATACATATAGAAAAGCCATCTAATCACATATTATTATACTTGGTTGAGAATATGTAAAACAAAAGAAAATAAGCAACAAAAAAAATCTGTTGCGAAGGATTATCAATATCCGATAGCAGAAGAATCTGTTATTCCCCCCTTAGCAAGGAGCAAGCATCATCTGTTGCTTCTGGTTTGGTTGTATTAAGACTAGTGAGGCGAAATGGAATCTGTTATCAGTTGGCTTAAACACAACAGAGGTGTGCCATCATGATGAGGTATTAAACAAGTTAATTTATTGGTGGAGCGGTTTGTCTTGCGATGTGCAGTCAGACGCCATACATATGTATGTAGGAATCTACGTATGTGCGTATGTACTATGGATGTACTTTACCTCTGCATACATATGCTTACACATACATACATACACACACACACACACACACACACACACACACACACACACACACACACACACACACACA
>NC_068984.1:12978806-12982597 GCF_001194135.2 Octopus bimaculoides
ATATATATATATATATATACATATATACATAGAGAGAGAGAGGTGCACACAAATACACGCACAGACACTCATCATACAAACACACACATGTATAAACATGTGTGTGTTTGTATACGTGCGTGTGTGCGTGTGTGTGTGTGTGTGTGTGTGCGTGTGTGTGTGTGTGTGTGTGAAGAAAGTCAAAGTGACAGGGTGAACTTGAAGCAGAGAGTAGAAGTAAGAGGAGGAGTTTAGAAAATGGTGTCCAGATTTAGATATTGACTCTGATATACCAATATAGACGTAGTATGTCTCTCAAAGAAGCAACACACACACTCACACACACACACACACACAATCACCAACACATACCTACATTTCAGAAGAGATGTATAGTGTAGTGTGTATGTATGCTTATATATATATATATATATATATATATATATATATATACATACACATATATATATGTATATATATATGTGTATGTGTGCATATATATATGTATATGTGTGTGTATGTATAAATGTATACATATATATATGTGTGTGTGTATGTATAGATGTATACATATAAATATATATATATACATCTATACATACACACACATATACATATATATATATGCACACATACGCATATATATACATACATGTATATATATATATATGCATACATACATAGATACATACATACATAGATACATACATATATATACATACATATATATACATACATATATATACATACATATATATTTATGCATAGCTACATTTATATGAGATTACGCGAGACTGAGTATATGCATATAATCTATTCGTATCTATGCGTATGTGCAAGTATCTCTGGTACGAAAGCTGAAAGGAGAAAGAAACATTTCGCCAGGATGCAAATAGTATGAACAGTAGTTTTGTAGAGAAAGTAAAAGTTAATCATGATATGACGATGAGTTTCAAGTAAGATACCAATCAAAATTATAGATTTTATACGGTAACAAGCTGTCGTTAAGGCAGGCTTCTTATTGATTGATGTCTCAACAATGGTCTTCTACGTTTTACACCTTTATTCCTCGATTTCTTGGTCACTTTTCTTTCCTTCTTTATTCCGATCTCTTTCCACCCACCTTCGTTTCTTTCATTTGTTTGTTTGTTTCATTGTTATCTTCTTTCTTTCTTGCACCCCGTTCCTTCCTTTTCTTTGTCTTTTATTATGTCGCAATTACACTCTTTCTTTCTTTCTTTCTCACTCCTTCTTGTTTCCCGCTTTTTGTCTATCATTTCGATTTACTTTCGATTTACTCTTTCGATTTACACTCTTTCCTTTCTTTCTCTTTTCTTTTTCTTTCCTGTTTTTCTTTCTTTTTATACCCTGCTCTTTTCCCATCTATTTGTCAATTATTCTTTTAGTTATTCGCTTCTAATAACTTTCTTTCTTTCATTTACTTTCTTCTTGAGTTATTTTTATTGTTGACACATTCTACTTTTTGTCTTTAAAAAACAAATATGGTTGACATTAGAAGACAACAAACAACGTTGACAACAACAACAACAATAACCACAACTTGTAACATTTCTCGTGTAAATGTCTTTCCTTCCAATCTTGAGACTTTGAAAGACAAGTACACGTATACAAATGTCTCTTATCTATGATTTACCATTTACATTTTTATCCACTCGCTTGCTTCCAAATCTAAATCTTATGAAAGATTCCTCTTTCGATCTCCTCCCAGTCTCTAAATGGTGTTCTAGAAGAAATGGCTGTCAAATCCTCATCAAATCACACCCTTCTGTCTCAAATAAAGAAAAGGATGAAACGCCCGATATTGTTATTGTAGATGCACTGTCTGAAAAAGAAAGGACTCATATACTACAAGAATATATTTTATAATAGGCCCCCTTCTATCCAAGCTAACCTAGGGTTAGAACCAGCTGCCGCAACAACAGATTTGATACACAACACACGATTTTTTTAAAGTAATGATATTTTTCTAAAGCAGCTCACAGGATTTACTTCTTTGACGCGGCCATTGCTTTTGGAGTGAATTTGCTGGACGGAGACTGTGTCGAAGCCCATATGTATGATTGCGTATCGTTGGGTTTGTCTCATACCACTTCCGGACAAAAGGTGGTTGTTTGTTTGCATGCCAGTAACATAGCAGTCGGGCAAAAGATTACTCGATTTAAAAATGATTATCGGAATTGATTTGTTCGACTCTAACTAGCAAGGCGATGCCCCAGCTTTGCCACAACCCAGTGGCTGGAGCAAGTAAAAGATGAATAAGATATATAATCAGTCGTCATACGTGTAGAGTCCTTCGAAGATTTTCATTGATAATTTCGATTGTACCAACATTTTAGACGCATGGGTGTGATCCTGTTTACTTTAATATCACAAACATCTATTGGACTCGAAACACTTCGACTTCAAAGCGGCAACGAACTCTTTCATGTCTTTCCAGCATAAAACTAATAATGCAACAACACATGCTCGCACCTACGCACACAAGCATGCACGCACAAACACACATACACGCACACCCACACATACATATATCTACAGAAATACACACAAACACACACACACATGTATTTATACATAGATGTGAAGCAATTGAAGTAGGATGCCTTGTTTGTAGGGCATTCACCTGCTTGCAAAGCTCTTGTTTGGCTTGGAGTTATCGGTGCAGCGCAGCAAAGGGCCATACAGTCCACCATCGCAGCTGCCGAGAAGGCCACGAGGTGGCGTTCGACAAAGACCACTGACCAGTCGTTTGCTGCTGCTTGAAAGGGTCAACTGGGCGGTGGGGTTCCAATGTTGAATGACACGAAACACTCTGAGACACGAAACACTGTGAGACAACAGAAACATCGTTATTAACGCAGCCCACAGCATCTGTGAGAAGTATCTTGGAAAATACACACACACACACACACACACACACACACACACACACACACACACACACACACACATGTGCACACAAACACATACATATATCTACAGAAATACACACATGTATTTATACATAGATGAGAAGCAATTGAAATAGGCTGCCCGGTTTGTAGGACATTCACCTGCAAATCTCTCATTTGGATTGGAGTTATCGGTGCAGCATGACACAGAGTATGACAAGGCTGGCCCCTTTGAAAGGCCACGAGGGAGGTGGCTTTCGATAAAGAAAATACACATACAAGCACGCACACGCACACGCACACGCACACACACAGACTCAAACACACATTCACACGCCTGCCCACACACATATGTATATAAAGTCAAAGATATATATAGACAGGCAGTTATTTATGTCATTTATTATTAAGTTATGCAAAATATATATACAAAAATCAGTTAAGCAGGAAGCTAGTCTAAAACTGACCTTCATGAAATTGTTGGCATCAAAAGATTTTATACGCGAAAATCATTCAGAAGACAATAGCGAATTCAAGGTAGAACTTTACATCTGTTTCAAGGATTTTGTAAAAATATGTGGTTATGTGCATTATGCCTACATATATATGCATATGCTAAATGTGTGTTATCAAATGAATAGGATAAAACACAATTGAAACTATAATTGTGATGTCACCGACTCCGACCACGGAAACTATTGCGTAAGCATGTGTGTTTATGTGAATATATGTGAATACACTGTGGCATTAAGCTCTGTTCTCTATTTAACATGTAGACTAATGATTCAGCTCTAAATGTCCTAATATATTTTAAAAATGACTTATTAACCGTTTTGTCGTACTACTCATTATAGCTGATCAAGCGGAGGTGTGTTTAATATATATATATATATATATATA
>NC_068984.1:12982885-12984336 GCF_001194135.2 Octopus bimaculoides
TATATATATATATATATATGTGTATATATATATATGTATGTGTGTGCCCCCTCGAAAGTCTTTACCCCACTCCACAGTTTTGTTCGCGATCCAGTTCGATCCGAAACAAGGATTTATATGGCCTTTGGATCCATTCCAAGTGACTTCATGGTAGTCCTTATGCCGTCCTTAAACCTCTTTTTAGTTTACACCGATTGCGTTTCCGCTCTGCAAGCTCGCCATAAAACAGTTGTTCATCCACTATTCAAACAATATGGCTAGACCATCACATTTAATTTTTCACAATCATTGATTTAATTGAAGTGATGCCTGCAGACGCAAAGACATCTCTGCCTGGAGCAAAATAGCACCATTTAATTTTTAAAATACGGCGAAGACATCTTTTGGTGGAAGCATTCTAAAAATTTGAAATGTCTTTTATAACAAATCCATGTTTCAGAAGAATACAACAGGAATGGCAAGACAAACGATTTGTAAAGAGCCAATTTTGTTTTGTTATTTATTTGTCGTTGGCGCCAGAGGCGTGACTCCAAACCACCAGACTCTTGGATTGCCTTTTCAATTTCGCAGATGTATTTCTTTGTCCAGAGTTTCCGAGGTAGATGAAAGTTAACATCAAGTAACTTACCCCGAAATTTTAGGGGCTTGCAAACAGTACCAAGTGCAGATTGAGACATTACAACTGTTATTTTGTTTGTTTTTCGAGTTAATTGCCAAGCCAAAATCATCACAAGCTGAGTGTAATGCAGATACAAGAGATTAAACGCCTGCTTCATAGTGACGACGAGATCACAATCGTATAACTTCAAAATGTGGTTGATAGGCATATTCGAGTGATGGACAAAATGTCGGTTTTAATTACGGTATATGGCAATTTTTGTCCACATCCATTGCAATCAAAATCCACGTTCTGACGAACAGGATCCATAAAATAAATAGGTGTCGAGTACATGGGTCGATACAGTCATCAACACACATCTATCTTTCTGTAAATGTGTGGGTCTTGGGCATATTCCAGTAAAGAATATAGCACCATGAAATGGTTTGATACATTAATACTCCCATTTCTGTGTCATTAATAGTATTTACAACCGACATGACGTGGAATTGGACTAATTCTTTATGTTTTCAATGAGATCGCTCATTTACTTTATCTGAACAACGCTTCAGGGATATCTATTGGAAATGGCGTTCAGGAATAATACATAAAAATGTTAAAACACTCTTTCATTGTTTTCTGTTCAAATTTCATTCAATGTATATACATCCGTACAATCATAAATACGTACAATCATGCATACATACATACATACATACATACATACATACATACATACATACATACATACATACATACGTACCTACGTACATATATATTTATATATATCAGACACCATAAAGGAAGGATGGAGAAGTATACATCTCCCAAATTTGTTTACGTTATGTATATA
>NC_068984.1:12984660-12984903 GCF_001194135.2 Octopus bimaculoides
ATATATATATATATATATATATATATATACATACACGTACATATATCACCATATCGTTATATATATACATACCTACATGCATACACACATACATATGTATGTCTGTATATATGTTTGTATGTATGTATCTGTCTGTCTGTCTGTCGCTCTCTCTGTCTATCTATCTATCTATCTATCTATCTATCTATCTATCTATCTATCTATCTATCTATACATCTGTCCTCGCTCTGTGTGTGTGTGTGT
>NC_068984.1:12986118-12989762 GCF_001194135.2 Octopus bimaculoides
TATATATAAGCAATGTTAATTCTCTAAATGAAGCATTAACAGTAACTGCACGATAAAGTGTAGTATATTGCCACTTAAGTGTGGCTGACCCCTAGGGGTGGATGTTACTGTTGCTTTTAGCCCCAGGAGGACATCTCCTCCAGCTGGCTTATCGACACACGACTGTGTCCTGTTTGCCAAGGGAGTTATCCCTCTCACCACGACCAGCAGCACGAACGTATCCGGATTTCAGGGTTATTTCCCTTCTTCGGATATATATATATATATATATATATATATGCATGCGTACATATACTTATGAATAATGCATATTTATATCTATATCCGCGCAAATGTATTCGTATAAGATGTAAAAAATGTATTCAGTATTACAAAAGAAGATACATCATTATGCTCATCCTTATAATCACACATATTAACAATACGATGCATTTGCTTTCGATATCAGTTTAGCCGATGATGTCATCAATATGCTACCAACTTCATTTAAACATCACCAGACATCAACGTTACAAAAAACATCATCATAACGCTATCATCAACACCACGAGAGCTCCAACGTCTCTCGTCACTACTTTTATCCTCAGTTTCATTAAAGCTGTATATATTTATTGTCTCTCCTTGGCTAGTGTTTATCCGACACAACAGGAATGGCGACAGAAAGACCACAATTAACAGTACTGGATTATTAGAGATGTAATTAGGAAGTATTTAGAAGTCCTTTGTTGAGGAAATTGTTGGCAATAAAAAATATTTTCGTTCATTTTATTTTTTCTAAATGTTTGCTTTAATTCTGACATTTAGACTGCCTTTGAATTTATTGTTGAAAACACATCAGCACATCATAAGACACACACACATAGACACACACACATACACACGCACAAACACACACACACACATACACACAAACACACACACACACACGTACACAAATACACACATATATATAAACTCCCCACGATGTTTTAGTAGTTTTTTATGAAACGCAATAGATTAATAATGAATATATATGTATATATGTATATACATACATACTTACATTCATATACATGTAGAATATGTATATACATATATATGTGTGTTTGTGTGTATGTAGGTAGAGTATGCATATGTATATGTATATATGTATACATATATAAATATATGTATATATGTGTATGTATATATATATATTTATGTATATATATATGCACGTATGTGAAAGCAAATATATGTGTATATATTTATATGTGCATGTATACACAATCGGATACATATGTACACACATGTGCACGTATATTTTGTAGGTATGTGCATTAACGTATAAATGTTAATACACATATGCTCGTAAGCAAACATATTGATGTATTCTTTCCAATTTAGACACAATGCAAACAATTAAAGAGCTTAGACCATACTATAGACCCCAGTACATAACAGGTGTTTCATATCATTGTCCCCAAAGCAACGAAAACAAACTTAACCTCAACGGGCTTCGAAATCGAAACCAACCCATAACCGAGTAACGCATTTTCTCTGAAGCTCAGATAGATCTGCCAATCCAGCGCTGTTATATATATATATATATATATGCAAGCACACTTACAGACACATAGACACACAGATACCCACAAACACACACACAAATATGTATCGATGCATACACACATACACACACTAACACATATGCACGCATGCCCACCGCTTTACATCGGTTACTAATTAATCGTATAATATTTCGGGATGACCTCCTCCCATTAGAAATAAAATATTACACAATATTTATCAAGTAAAGCTGATTGTTTACTTTTGTGATTTATTTACTAACATCTAACACATTCATATATATCTACATTTCGTGCATGCATCCCACTATACGCGCACAATCTCTTCACGCACGCATGCACAAATTTTATTATATATATATATATATATATATATATATATATATTTATATATATGTGTGTGTGTGTGTGTGTGTGTGTGTGTGTGTGCATACACACACACAGTGTATATTTATTTGAAAGTATATATTGATAAATTGATAAGAGTGAAATGACTGAAGAATATCGACTTCCTAGTAGGAATATATGAATGCACACATCGCCTCCTCATGCTGGCAAATATATCTCTCAACTTAATTTACCGTGAAACGTAGCAATAAAGGAAGCACCCGATTACCTCTGTAAGTTGAAATATCATTGACAAAGCCTCTCCATATTCCAAGCGAATACTTAGCTCTAGACTGCATAACTCGAAACCTCTTTGTACTGAAACAACCTGTGATACTCTTTAATAAACCATAAGGTTTTTATCTATCAGTTGTCACATTTAAAGACAACATTCCGAGTGAATATTAACACGCCTTAGATTCTTGTACCAGGCTATTCAAAATTGCAAATACACAATTAGCTTTGTCTTCTCGTCATGTTAATGTTGGCACTCCGTCGCTTACGACGACGAGAGTTCCAGTTGATCCGATCAACGGAACAGCCTGCTCGTGAAATTAACGTGCAAGTGGCTGAACACTCCATACACACATGTACCCTTAACATAGTTCTCGGAGACATTCAGCGTGAAACAGTGTGACAAGGTTGACCCTTTGAATTACAGGCACAGTAGAAACAGGAAGAAAGAGTGAGAGAAAGTTGTGGTAGAAGAGTACAGCAGGGTTCGCCACCATCCCCTGCCGGAGCCTCGTGGAGCTTTAGGTGTTTTCGCTCAATAAACACTCACAACGCCCGGTCTGGGAATCGAAACCGCGATCCTATGACCGCGAGTCCGCTGCCCTAACCACTGGGCCATTGCGCCTGCACCTTCCCGTCATATGTCTTAGTGATCCCACTTGTAGCCTTGTGGTTAGGATGTTGCACTCGCCATCTTGCAATTGTGTTTTCGAATCTCGAACCGAGCAGCGCATTGCGTTCTTGAGCAAATCACGGCATTTCACGTTGGCCCGTTTCGCACAGCTGTGAATAGCTACAACCACCATCGACTGGCATCCCCTTCAGGAGTGTATTTGTGACCTCGGTCAACAGGCCCCATGTATTCCAGGACACGAGACAATAATGTCCAGAGGTTGATGATGATGATGATGATGATGATGATGATGATGATGATAATCTGCTTTACGCCATATGCAGAGACTTAAGTAACCAAAACCAATAGAAGAGTTGGGGATAAATGTTTATTGTAGCACAGAGGTTACTCTCAGTGGCTAAGAGTGTCGCTTAAGATGCTGATCATGCAACATATTTTTTTTTTAACTGGGATATAATATTTTTAACAATATATTTATTATTGAGCAGTCATTAGACGGAATATGTGTCAATTGCAATATATTGCAAAACGATACAGAACAATACCAGTCAATCAATCAATCAACCATTCATTCATTCATTCATTCAATCTATCTATCTATCTATCTATCTATCTATCTATCTATCTATCTATCTATCTATCTATCTATCTACATACCTACCTACATACACACACACACACATACATACATACATACATACATACATACATGCATACAAGTATGCATACATACATACATAATTATAAATGCATATAAGCACTTCAAACCGTGTAAACATATAAGCGTACAAAAAAATACAAACCTTTACTTAACAACACCGGAAGGAATTGTTTATATATAT
>NC_068984.1:12989867-12991876 GCF_001194135.2 Octopus bimaculoides
TATATATATATATATATATATATATATCAAGGCTTTCAGACTTCTACTCAGCCAGGTGTCTTCTACTATACTCTCGGAGTGCATTTGATAGTATGTATGTATGCATTATGTATATATGTATTTGTGTGACTATGTATATCCCTCCCCACCATCGCTTAACAACCGATGTTCGTGGGTTTACCTCTTCGTTACCTAGTGGCTCGGCAAAGGAGACTGATAGAATAAGTACTACGCTTACAAAGAATAAGTCTTGGAGGGGATTTGTTTGACTAAAAAAACGGTGCTCCAGCATGGCCGCAGTCAAATGACTGAAACAATAAAAGAACATAGGCGTAGGAGTGGCTGTGTGGTAAGTAGCTTGCTAACAAACCACATGGCTCCGGATTCAGTCCCACTGCGTGGCACCTTGGGCAAGTGTCTTCTGTCATAGCCTCGGCCCGACCAAAGCCTTCTGAGTGGATTTGGTAGACGGAAACTGAAAGAAGCCCGTCGTATATGTGTATATATAATTACCGTGCAAATCACTGAGCACTCCACAGACACGTGTACCCTTAACGTAGTTTTCGGGCAGATTCAGCGTGACACAGAGATGTCGGAGATTTTCCCTCCGACCTCAAAACTGCTCCCCATTGACACCCATAATTCAGAGCTACTCAGAATGCACTGACTACTGTACTTCAAGACTGTGTATTTTTCATATGGGTTAGCGTACTCATTCATACTCATCAACATGAGTCCAGTGAACGAAGGAGCTTGGTCTTAACAAATGACGTGGTCGAATTTATTCTCTGCAGAAAGAGGGGGGGGGGAGAGATAAACTAGGAGATACGTGACGATGGAAGATTCACTGTTGTGGGCCGTGTGTTTTATGTCAGTGAGTCTACTATTCGCTCCATTTACAAAAAGCCTGTAACTGATTCATTTATCATTGTTTTGTTTTTTGTTTTTTTAATGTGATTATGCGAACCAAACCCACGTGATAAATGAGTATTGATGTAACGGTGTCTTTATCTAATATTTTACTGTTTTTGTTTTTCTCAGTTTTCCTCATGGTTCAGACACGTGCAAATTGTATGTTAAATCGTTTATTAGGAATGGCTAATGTGGGATGTTTTTATTTATTGTTGCATCCTGTATTTCTCTTCTGGTAAGTGAATCTGCCATTTCTAAAACAGTGATGAAATGGTATTTCTCATCATAGAGATGAAATGGCCATCATGAGAACTTCTATCGGCTACCACTAACACTTAGGCCTACTTAAGCAGTGACGGCAGGATTTAATCACAAGAACAAAGATAAACACGCCATTGCATAATTACTATATTTAATTAGTTTCCAAGTGGTATATCTGGTGTGGATCAATACAGTGGCTTAATAAATTAAGTGTGCATAATAGCAAAATACAGAAAATAGTATTTATTTCTTTATTGCCCACAAGGAGCTAAACATAGAGGGGACAAACAAGGACAGACAAAGGGATTAAGTCGATTACATGGACGCCAGTGCATAACTGGTACTTATTTTATGGACTCCGAAAGGATGAAAGGCAAAGTCGACATCGGCGGAATTTGAACTCAGGACGTAACGGCAGACGAAAAACCGCTAAGCATTTTGCCCGGCGTGCTAACGCTTCTGCCAACTCGCCGCCTAAACAGAAAACAGTATTACCTACACGGAGCTACTGCTGTTGTTGCTACTGCTACTTCTGCCGCTGCAGCTACTACTGCTACTACGACAACGACGACGAAGATGAAGATGACAATGACGATGACGACAGCTACTGCTCTTACTAATAACAGTTTCGCTTCATGCACAAGAACAGAAAATTTGAGGAGAAGGGCTCAGTCGATGTTATCAACTCTAATAAATGCCTCGTACATTATTTCATCCAACTCAAGGCGGCCAGCTGGTAGAAACGTTAGCACGCCAGGCGAAATACTTAGCGGTGTTTACGTTCGGAGTTCAAATTCTGCCGAGGTCGATAAAATAAGTATCAGTATCGTACTGCG
>NC_068984.1:12993080-12995568 GCF_001194135.2 Octopus bimaculoides
ATATATATATACATACACATATACATAGACCTATATTCATACATATGCTGATGTAGATAGATACATACATGCATACATACATACATACATATATACATACATATATACATACATACATACTTGTATACATAGTGGAGAGAAAGAAGAGGAGAGACAGTTCACTCGCTACACACTTCTCTGAGCCGCAGGCATTGGGTAATAACGAGAGAAAAGCAGAAAAATGCGACACAACAGGCTTTCCCAGTTCGGCTTTGCTTCAGCGTCCATCTTTCCGGTGAACAACTGCTTAACCAAGCAAAATATCTAATTAAGCGAAAGGAGCATAATGTTTTTGTTCTAATATTTTACTCAGTAACCTTGGTAACGAGCTTCCTCTTTTCATTTAATGATGACAAGAGATGACACACACATAATCAAGGGTCTGTGATGCATTGAATTACAAAATCAATCTGTGTAAGTTCGTTATGTCGGACATGTTGTGTATGTGTGTCTGCTTACGCGTGAGAGTGAGCAACGTACCCTAACGTTAGTGAGTGTGTTTGTACGCATGTGAGTGTATATTGTGTGTGGAACTATTCGTATTCTGCTTGTATGATACGTATGTGTCTTGGGTTAGGCTAATAGTGTTTAATGCATATTCATATAATTTCTTCAGGAATATATCTATTAGTATACATATATATTATGAATTTCCATACAGTCCGTAGTGTCCAACTTTTGAAAACACTTCAAAAATAATTTAGCTATCCGCGTAAGTTACACGCACACACACGCACAAGCGCACACACGCACACGCACACACACGCACACACACACACACACACACACACACACTCACGTATATAAATATATATATATATATATGCTTATATATATATATATATATATATATATATATATATATGCTTATATATATATATATATATATATATATATATATATGTATATATATATATATATATATGCACATATGCATGCATATATGTATATAAACGTGGATATATATATATATATATGCTTATAAATATGTATACAATATATGGTTGCATATATATATGAATGTATATGCGTGTATTTGTGCGTGTGTCTGTGTGTGTGCGTATGTGTGCGTGTGCGTATGTGTGTGTTTGTGTGTGTTATATAAACGTTAGCAATTCAATTCTAAAGTTAAACAAGTTTTAAAAGACCTGGAGTACTGAGTATGGTGCTCACCAGCAAACATATCTCTGTGTTTCTATGTGCTGATGTGTATGTGTGTTTGTGTGTGTGTGTTTGTGTGTGTGTGTTTGTGTGTGTGTGTGTGTGTGTGTGTGTGTGTGTGTGTATATATGTGCGTGTGTGTGTATGTGTGCGTGTGTGTGTGTTTATGCATGTCTGGGAGAGACTGAAATAATGTGCAGCACAAACCGTTTGTGCGACAGACTGGAATCCTCGGAGTGCGACAGACTAGAATCAAACGGATATGTAAGTCCATATGCAACACACACACATACACACACACACACACACACACACACACACACACACACTCAAACACACACAAACATACACACAGAGACAAATACACACACAAACACCCAAGCACACACAAACAAACACATGCAAACACACACTAGCGCACACACACAAACATACAAATACACATATACACACACGCACAAATGCACATAAACATACAAACACACACACACACACACACACATACAAACACACATACAAACACACAAACACACACACATAAACACACGCGCATACATACATATATATATAGGCCATATTTGTGTTCTACATTTTCATATAAGTCTATTGGAGTTGAACAGATGACGGTTATAGTGCCAGAAACATATGTCTATGATTGTTTCCATATCTCCACACAATAGACCTATCCGTTTTCTTAAGTGAAGTCTCCCTTTCGCAAGTGGAGTTTGTCTTAATTGCCATTAGGTAATTAAGGTATACAGTTATCCCTCGACTATCGCAGCTGTTACGTAAGTGAAAATCCGGGAAGTAGAAACAGTACCGTACTGTATATATACTTTTTATCATTTTTATAATTTGTATATATTTATTTCATTTTAAATGCAAAACAATATCACACACTCGTCTCCCGAGTTTCGTTTTCCATACAGGATGTTTGATTCTTTGTTTACTCATCTACGGTACACTATGTGTTGTCTTTTAATATATTTTAATTAATGTGTTATACAGTGCAGTACTGTATTCTATTTTTACTTATTAAATTATTAATTTTCAGGTTTGAAAATGCTTATTTTACCACATAACAATTGCAGCGTGGAAGGTGTTTATAAGCCATTTAAAATAACACACAAAATCCGTTAGATTCACTTCAACATTTAAATTTAATTTGTCAAAATATTTTCGTCGCTTTGAGACCGCGACCTGTTCACTGACAAAATTCTGTGCTGCACCCTTTCCTCCTCCGCCTCCACCGCCTCCACTGCCTCCACCACCTCCACCGCCTCCACCG
>NC_068984.1:12995677-12999836 GCF_001194135.2 Octopus bimaculoides
TCATTTCCCTCCTCCTCTTCCTCACCCCTCCTCCTTCGCCTCCACCGCCTCCTCCTTCGCCTCCACCGCCTCCTCCTTCCATTTATTTTTATAGAATATCACTATTTACATAAAGGGACACAACTTCTGTGCTGCACAGAATTTTGTCAGTGAACAGGTCGCGGTCTCAAAGCGACGAAAATATTTTGACAAATTAAATTTAAATGTTGAAGTGAATCTAACGGATTTTGTGTGTTATTTTAAATGGCTTATAAACACCTTCCACGCTGCAATTGTTTTCGTTCCAGCACACGATCTCAGATCAGGTCACTTGCTATGCAAGTGCATCTCCGTAATCGGCCGCAAAAACCCACGATACACTGACGAGTCCGCCGTATAAATTTACATATATTAGCCAGAAAAATCTGCTATGTACTGAGTGCGCGATATGTGAACCGCGATTTGGCGAGGGATTACTGTATATTCTAGATGCGGTGAAAATGTTAATAACCAAGTATTAATATTGCATGGTACTTGATATATCTGAGTTCGCCAACGTTGTTGAAATACGTGCCACTGTTCACCCTACGATCGTGAGATCGTGATTTCCATTCCATGACTGAGTGGTGGGTTGTGTTTCCGAGCAAAACACGTCATCTCCCGTTGCTCCGAGATCACTTCTACACCTGACGTGTGTTACACTGTGCGACATTGATTTGGTTGAGAGAGTGAACTATAGTATAGCTCAAACATTTGATCACTATGGTACAATGTTATTTGCTTCATGTAGAGCTTGTAGATGTGTGTACATGATTGAGGACGTGGAGGCGCAATGGATCAGTGGTCAGGGCAGCGGACTCGCGATCGTAGGATCGCGGTTTCGATTACCAAACCGGGCATTGTGAGTGTTTATTATTGTGATGTCTCTGAAATGGAGGGAGTATAAATTGTCAATTTAGAAATAAGCTAAGAAATGCTTACATAGGATCTTAGAATTTGCTGCTAAGAGCAATGCACAAAAGGAAAAGATTGGGAACTAGACCAGGGATAAAGCATACCTTGATGGCCATAAGCGGATATCTCAGTATTTTTTATACAGAGAACCTAGATTTGAAATTGTGACCTAATCTGAACCTGAAGCAACTACATCATGGATTATCAATTTAATAACACACAAAGCTGCTAGATTTACTTTCAATTTAAATTTATTTCACGGTGATTCAAAGTTTCCGTCCTACAACTATTACCTGGCCACTGTCACATCTCCACTGCACCTGTTTGAAATTCCCTTAATATCCAGTTCTTATAAGTTTAGAATTTTAATTCCTTTTATTTTGTATTTTCATCATATTTCTCTCTATTCTAATGAGTTTATAGACATATTTATTTGTTGTACTCATGGACCGACTTTAACCCGCAACAGGCTCACCGATCGGTCATCGTTTCTCATTAACAGTATACAATTAATTTTTTTTTGTTTTGTTTCCTTCCAACATTGTGTATATTAATGTCATCATAATTTTCAATCTTTCCTCTCCCGCTGCTTCCTATTTATTTAATCTAAAGTGTATTTAACAGCTTTGTGTGTTATTAAATGGCTCTTTCACGGTGTAATTGCTATCTTATTTAAATTATTGTTTTTTAGTAATTTTATTTATTCATTCTCTGTAAATATTTGTAGTCTATCAAATTTTAATTCGTCCCAATACTATATTCTATGGTGTATTCCACTCTTCCTCTTGTTTTTCTATATTTTCCGTCCACGTCACTAGACATTGTAAGCTTCTGGTTTAGCATTTCTTAATTTCTTTTAATTTTTCTCCAACATAGCCACCACCACCACCACCACCACCACCTCGTTATCGTCATCATCACATTCATCATCATCATCATCATCATCCTCATCATTCTGGTCGTCATCATCATCCTCATCATCATTTTAGGAGAAGGCGAGCTGGAAAAACCGTGTACACTGGACAAAATACCGATGTGTACGTTTTCTTTACGTTCTGACTTCAATTTGTGTGTGTGTGTGAGTTTGTGTGTGCGTGTGAGTTTGTGTGTGAGTTTGTGTGTGTGTGTGTGTGTGTGAGTTTGTGTGCGTGTGCGAGTGTGCGTGTGTGTATGAGTATGTGAGTTTCTGTGTGCGAGTTTGTGTGGGGGGGTGTATGTATGTGTATATGTGAGTTTGTATGTATGTGAGCATGTGAGTTTGTGTGTGTGTGTGTGTGTTTATATTTGCCTACACACAGACACATGTAAAGAGAAAGGGAGAGAGGAGTGGGGGGAGAGAGTGAACGATAAAGTGGTGTGTTAAGTTGTGTCCCTTTATGTAAATAGTGATATTCTATAAAAATTGATAAAGCGTTTATCAGACTGTAATGTGTACTGACAGAAAGGTACAATCGACTAAAGACCTGTTAACGTGATACCCTAGTACGGCCGCAGTCCAGTGATCAGAACCAATGAACATATATAGTAAAATATGAATAAGGAATAATAAAACATTGCAACGTCACCTGTAATAAGTCTTATGGCACGGTTCTAGGATCATTATTATTTATCAATCTATCGGGTGATAGTGCACTCAGCTAAATCTAACGAGTTACACCAATTACGCCAAAATATGGATGGTTATCCAAACTCTAGAAAATGCTTTAAGACTTCAAAACGAACGAAACCTCGTTTATGAATGGGTAGATAAAAACTGTAATTAACTCATCAAAATTTCAGGTCCTTCAGTACGGAGGGAATACATAGAAATCACATTATTTGACACCTGGTAACACAATAATTTAGGGAGCCAATGACAATTGGAACTTAGAAGTAACCATGTTAAGTGATGCATCTTTTATCAGCCACAGCACCAAACTGATCTCTAAATGCAAATTTCTCGATCCTTCGAATGTTCACGACAAGAAAACAGGTTGTTATGCTAACTCTATTGAAAATATTTCTTCCAGCCAGATTAAATTACTGCTTATAGCTTTGGCTTCCAAACTCATCCGATCTCTTTGAATTGAAAGGTTTCAAAGAACGTCACTAAAGAGCGCGGAAAAATACCTTAGGAATGGGAACCCAGGTAGGAAATTTCCCCAGAACACCTGTTGAAGGCTGGAGAGTATATTAACCGAAACGTTGTGTTAACAACAAACAAGATGAGGACAAATATCCGTCAAATGTAAATAATGTAAAGAATGTACATGATTCCTCATCTCTCAAATACGGAACTGTAAAATAACTTCTGTTACAAACTTTAAGTACTAGGAATATCCGAAAGCTCTGTGTTTCTACTCTCTTGGACGCTGGAGAGAGAGAGAGAGAGAGAGAGAGAGAGAGAGAGAGAGAGAGAGAGAGAGAGAGAGAGAGAGAGAGAGAGAGAGAGAGAGAGAGAGAGAGAGAGAGAGAGAGAGAGCGAGAGAGGATATACTATTATATACGTATGGAAAATCCTGGGTGGGGACATTTTCTAAGCTTCGGCATTAGAGAGAACTTAATTGCACGAACTAGTAGATACTGTCAAACTTCGGAATATACCCCTTTGGCAATCACAAGTGAAATCACTCTATAGCACCTTCTGATATTTAGAGATCCTCAGTTGTTCAATTGCTTACCTAGAGAAATCAGAAATATAAAAGGGACGATGATGATGATGATGATAATGGAGCTGTAGAAGACGGAGGAAGGAGAAGATAAATGGAAGGAACCAAGTTGAAGATGAAAACGTAGTGAAATAAAAAAAAAGCAGCAGCAAAAGAAGATACGGAAGTGGAATAAGAGAGAGAACATAAATAAAAAGGAGGAGGAGAGAGAGGAGGAGGAGGAGGGGGAGGGAGAGTAGAAGCTTGATAATAATGATGATTTTTCATCTTAGTGGTAGATGGAGAGGAGAAAGAAGGAAACATGGATGGTTAAAAAGGTGAATGAGAAGAACGAGAAGGGGGAGTGGAATAAGAAAACGGAGGAAGAAGAAGAGGAAAAAGGCGGAGGAAGAGGAAGAAATGGGTGGAGGAAGAGGAGAAAAAGTGAAGGAAGGATATAAAGGTGAAGAAAAGGAAGAAGAAGAAGAGGAAGAAGAAGAAGAAGGAGGAGGAGGAGGAGGAGGAGGAGGAGAAGAAGAAGGAGAAGAAGAAGGAGGAGGAGGAGGAGAAGAAGGAGAAGAAGAAGAGGAAGGAAGAGG
>NC_068984.1:13000172-13000728 GCF_001194135.2 Octopus bimaculoides
AGGAGGAGGAGGAGGAGGAGGAGGAGAGGAAGTGAAGAGAGGTGGACGGCCAGAAATGAGAAGAAAATGAGGGACGAGGCTGGTGTTTGGAAGGAAAGGAAGTCAAAGCAAGTATGGAAGGCAAGTAAGGAAAGAAGCGAAATAAGCAAGTAAGCAATTGAAAGACCTCGATTCTCTAAGTAGGAGATATCATATAAACCGATCGATTTGGACGTTGGTGTGAGAAAGGCGAGGTAGTAGTAATAATAGTAGTAGTAGTAGTAGTGGTGGTGGTGGTGGTAGTGGTGGTAGTAGTAGTAGTGGTAGTAGTAGTAGTAGTAGCAGTGGTGGTGGTGGTTGTAGTCGTAGTAGTAGCGGTAGTAGTGGTAGTAATGGTAGTATTAGTGGTGGTAGTGGTGCCGATTGTATTAGTCGTAGTGGTAGTAGTAGTTGTAGTAGTGGTAGTAGCAGTAGTAATAGTGGTGGTGGTAGTAGTAGTGGTAATGGTAGTAGTAGTTGTAGTGGTAGTGGTGGTGGTAGTAGTAGGTGTTGTAGTAGTAGTAGTAGTCGTGGTAGT
>NC_068984.1:13001880-13004147 GCF_001194135.2 Octopus bimaculoides
TTTGTTATTTTCTTTTTCTTCTTTTTCCCTCCTTCTCTTCCTCACCCCTCCTCCTCCACCTCCACCGCCTCCTCCTTCTATTTATTATTTTTCTTTTCTTCATTTTCCCTCCTCCTCTTCCTCACCCCTCCTCCTTCGCCTCCACCGCCTCCTCCTTCGCCTCCACCGCCTCCTCCTCCCATTTATTATTTTCTTTTTCTTCTTTTTCGCTCCTCCTTCTTCTCCATTATCATCTTCTCCCACAACCCCATTAGTGGCCTCATCGTCGTTATCATCAACATCATTACCATCATTACCATCTTTTGATTCTTGTTCTCTTTCCTTTTTTTCTCTCCCTTTCTTCGCTTTCTCCTCATCCTTCCTTTCCTCTACTAACGCCTCTGCGTTTTTCCCTCTTCGCTATTGCTTCCACCCACCACCACCACCATCACCACCTATTTCTCTGTCTCTTCGCCATAATCATTTCTATTTTAGTTTCATTATGGTTTAACATCGTTCTCGTGTGCATTCCACCTGTCTTCCTGTATACCACCACCACCACCACAGCGCCACCACCACTACCATCGCCACCAAAACTACCACTGCTGCCCTACCTTCATCATCATCACCATCATCAGTAATCTCCTTCATCCCTCTCTTCACTTCATCAATCACATTCAGTGATTCACAGTCATTCCCTCGATCACTCGTTTGTCATCCATTCAATCACACTCATATACTTATTCCATGATTTATTCTCACTCCTTCTCTCATTCACTCACTCAGTCCTTCACTCACTCACTCCCTCACTCACTCACTCCTTCACTCCTTCACTCACTTCTTCACTCACTTCTTCACTCACTCCTTCACTCACTCACTCATTCCTTCACTCCTTCACTCACTCACTCACTCACTCATTCATTCATTCACTCACTCCTTCACTCACTCACCCTTTCACTCACTCACTCACCCTTCACTCATTCCTTCACTCAATCACCCTTCACTCATTCACTCACTCACTCATTCCTTCACTCATTCACTCACTCACTCACTCACTCATTCATTCATTCACTCACTCACCCTTTCACTCACTCACTCACTCACTCACCCTTTCACTCATTCACTCATTCACTCACTCACTCATTCCTTCACTCATTCACTCACTCACTCACTCACTCATTCATTCATTCACTCACGCACCCTTTCACTCACTCACTCACTCACTCACCCTTTCACTCATTCACTCACTCACTCATTCCTTCACTCCTTCACTCACTACTTCACTCACTCGCTCACTCACTCACTCGCTCACTCACTCACTCATTCACTCGCTCCTTCATTTTCTTTTTGTCCTGTAATTCATTCTCCATTTGCCCTTTAATCTTTATCCATCTACCTATCTATCCAACGATCCAAGAGAACTGAATAAGAATCTGCGCCTGCGCCAGTGTGCATGTGAAAGTAGCATAGAGCTCCACCACCCACCCCAGTTAAATACCAGGGATTGCTTAGTTAGACCCTTTCACTACCTGAGTTCGAATCTCACCAACGTCGGCATTGCATTTCCTTCTAACTGCGACATTCACTACGTACAAAGCACTCAGGAAGCAATTTAAACCACTACAATTTCCCATCAAATGCAAAGCATTTTTTGTCCCTTCACACACACACACACACACACACACACACACACACACACACATGCACACACACACACACATCAACAAGTATAGTAACAGGGTCGAGGTGTTGGCAAATCCACATGGAAAGCACACGGTGTACTCGAGGGCCGGATGTGTTTGTACATATTTCAAAATTTACGTACAACTTGCAAGATGTTTCGACCAGCGAACACAAAGCTGCGTCTAGATTTAACAGCGTTTACAAGGTTTAATATCTCTGATGAATCTATAAGCAACTCTGCTATTTTGCAAGGGAAACATCTATCTATCTATCTATCTATCTATCTATCTATCTATCTATCTATCTATCTATCTATCTATCTATCTAACTCTCTGTCTATCTCTCTGTCTGTCTGGCTCCCTGTCTGTCTGTCTCTTTGTCCGTCCGTCAGTCTGTCTATCTATTTCATCTATCTACATAGGCTCAGGCGTGGCTGTGTGGTAAGAAGCTTGCTGTCCAACCGCACGGTTCCGGGTTCATTCCCGCTGCGTGGCACCTTGGGCAAGTGCCTTACACTATAGCATCGGGCTGACCAAAGCTTTGTCAGTGGATATGGTAGACGGAAACTGAAAGAGGCCCGTCGTATTTATATATATATATATATA
>NC_068984.1:13004157-13009773 GCF_001194135.2 Octopus bimaculoides
TATATATATATATATATGTATGTATGTATGTATGTTTGTGTGCCTGTGTTTGTCCCCTACTTGACAACCGATGGTGGTGTGTTTACGTCCCTGTAACTTAGCGGTTAAGCAAAAGAAAACAACAGAATTCGTACTAGGCTTACAAAGAATAAATCCTGGGGTCGATTCGTTCGACTAAAGGTGGTGCGCCAGCATGTTCACAAGTGACTGAAACAAGTAAAAGAGTAAAAGAGATACATACCTATTCCTGTCTTCTGGAAGTTTATAGAATATGAAACGAAGGTTATAAATAAGTACTTCTTGAGCAAAATAGAAAGAATACTGAGAGCATTTAAAGCTGATATATAACAGGAAAGAGATTTAGATCTGTGCCATATTTTGAGACATTATTGAATCCAGAAAATTATGTTCAACCAGCTAATTATAGAATTTAGTTCTTTTTTTTTTAGAAAAAAAGGGATTTAGGGCGTGATTTTTATTAAAAATTTCAAAATGATGTAAAATAATAATATTAAAGTAATTTAAAAATAAATAATTAATTAATAATTCAGACTCGCTGGCGCATGGATAAGTTTCCGCAGGCTTCTTTGAGAGTTTATGTGCGTGTGAATACATCTGCGACTGAGATTGTGAAAATGTGTGCCGGAGTATATTTGGCGGTAGAATTACAGCAGGTCACACATAATTGTTCCCCTCACCAAATTAGCCTTCATTCCTGTTTGTTTTTACATATTTTTGACAAATTTTTTAAATGGTTTCATTCATCATTAGTTTAAATTACATTAATATTAATTAGCATTTTAAAATACTTCTACGATTTAAAAAATTTATTTTATTTGAAAATCATACAGGAATGTTTGAGATAATGAAGCTCACAACCTTTCTTCACTTTTGAAAATATGGGCTAACATTCAACTAATATTGAGCTGAGATCAATTTATTACCATCACTGAAAACAAGCCACAGAACACATTTATTAGTAGTTGTATGCTGTCAACTTGAAGGCGGTGAGATGGCAGACTTTGTTAGCACACCGGACAAAATACTTAGCAGTATTGCGTTAGTCCTTACGCTCTGAGTTCAAATTCCGCCGAGGTCGAATTTTTGCTTTCTTCCTTTAAGTGGAGGCGCAATGGCCCAGTGGTTAGGGCAGCGAACTCGCGGTCATAGGATCGCGGTTTCGATTCCCAGAGCGGGCGTTGTGAGTGTTCAATGAGCGAAAACACCTAAAGCTCCACGAGGTTCCGGCAAGGGATGGTGGCGAACCCTGCTGTACTCTTTCACCACAACTTTCTCTCACTCTTACTTCCTGTTTCTGTTGTGCCTGTAATTCAAAGGGTCAGCCTTGTCACACTGTGCCACGCTGAATATCCCCGAGAACTACGTTAAGAGTACACGTGTCTGTGGAGTGCTCAGCCACTTGCACGTTAATTTCACGAGCAGGCTGTTCCGTTGATCGAATCAACTGGAACCCTCGACGTCGTAAGCAACGGAGTGCCAACAAGCTGTCAACTTAACGTGACAGACCCAATAAGGGAATCATACTACTGCTATTTAGCCCTAGGAAGCTGCACCGCTTCCTGTCGGCCTTCACACATTTCCTGTGTCCTTATGTTTACGAAGAGGAAACAAGCACCTCCACCCAGCCAAGCCTGCGTCCAGGGACGTTTCTGAGTTTTTGCTCGTCGTTGGGACTGTCACGTTCATTTGACGGCATACAACTACTTTATCGTATCACTACTGCTTATGTCTCTCTGAGAGATTTAGGAATGTATCATTTCTAACATCTATTAGTATTCTTAAGTATAAAAATCACGTATCAAATTAGTATTGAGCTATTATGCAGTTGTCTTGATCATGATACTAAACTGCGTCCGCTGGTGAGGTTCCCTTTCGGGAGACCAAGAGTCGGGAGGAGAGTGGACTCACCCTCTAATTCTCATTACTCTAAGCGTTCTGAATCGGAACGGTGGTATCTCTCAGATTCCCATGTATGAGTGAAATAAATTTTGGCAAGGGTAGACTGAGATCCTTACTGGTGTTGAAAGCAATCAATCTAGGAGAAAGAAAACTCCACAATTAATAACTTCTTCCAACATGCTTTAAACCAGCACGTAAGGACTGGGCTGATGAAACACACGTATATAAACATCATACACAAACATTCTGCTCACTGTTCTCCTAAATAGGTTGCATTTCTATATCTGCAATGCCGTACATATTGACTTTCCATTCCTACATTGCTTTTCTATGCCTGCATATTTCATTTCCAGGCCTGCAATGCCATACACTACATTTCGAACTTCGCATTTTATCTACTGGCCAGTTACGCACAATCAGTTGTTATTTCCAAGGCAAAGTTTCTCTTAAACAGTCATGATTTACATGGCAATGATTACATGATTCTCCTTCTTTCATATACCACTTTACTACGTGAATCTGCATCCCACTACAACATTTACTCTGTCTGAAAGGAAACTTCAAAATATTCGAGGCGTAGGAGGGGCTGTGTGGTAAGTAGCTTGCTTACCAACCACATGGTTCCGGGCAAGTGTCTTTTACCAAAGCCTTTGAGTGGATTTGGTAGACGGAAACTGAAAGAAGCCCGTCGTATATATATATAAATATATGTGTGTGTGTGTGTGTGTGTTTGTGTGTGTGTGTGTGTGTATGTTTGTGTGTCTGTGTTTGTCCTCCCCAACATCGCTTGACAACCGATGGTGGTGTGTTCACGTTCCCGTAACTTAGCTATTCGTCAAAAGAGACCGATAGAATAAGTACTAGGCTTGCAAAGAATAAGTCCTGGGGGTCGATATTTGCTCGACTATAAAGGCGGTGCTCCAGCATGGCCACAGTCAAATGACTGAAACAAGTAAAAGAAGAGTAAGGCAATTCAGTAGGAAGCATAAAAACATGGGTGCCCACCAATTTCGTACTGGAGTCAGGAAGAGACAAAACACCTGCAACAGTGTAATAAAAATAAAGAAATATGCTTCATCACAGGTAAATTTGGCAAAATGTCTGTAAACATTTTACAAAGTCTTGTTCCTACAGATTAGCCTGCACACCTTCCAGAACCAGCATCTCCACCAATCATAGTCTGCCATCTTTTCTTTCAAAATAGAGGTATCTCGAAATATCTGCAACGGCGTTGAAAACATCCTCCACCGAATCGGTGATTGCAGCCACTCAGATGACCTCAGAGATTACATTCTAGGCAGTACGGATGTAATGTAATTATATCCATCGATTGATATTGATTTTAGCAAAGAAAAGTGTGTGAAGATAATTTGTGTCAGTGATATAGTGTTTCACAATGTCAATACCAATGTATTAGGATTTCTGATAAAACTTATATGTATGTGATACGTGAACAAAACTGAACCTGAAAAAGTTTAGCTACACCAGGCAGGGGCAAGGTAGACCATCAGCTATTATTTCGGCTGTAAAAACAGCTGAACTAAGCCATTCAAACTTCAAGGGACTGTGATGAAATAGGATGACACATACTGTTGGTGCTAGCATATATATGAAACTAGTAAGGCCACATATTCAAAATGTAGCCATCGGAGTTGGCTGCGATGGAGACGTAGTCTAACGCTTCATGCTATGTTGAGACAAGCAACTGAAATGGGACCTACTAGAGAATCTTATACATTTAGTAATGCCTTCTCGTTATATTGACGACACAAACATTGTGATTAAAACATCTCCACAAGATAACGCTCAGAAAATAAGAAAGCACAATCGAGAAAGATTCAGCACGTAAATTCCATCTACCAAAGTATTAAGGTGAATAGGATTACCCATCGAAACACCCCAACAGAAGACTTTCAGTTCTAGATACAAAACTATGGCTAGCAATTATAAGTGGCAAGATACAACTTCTCTACTCGCACTATATTAAGCTTGTAGTAAAAAGCCAAAGGCTTCATATAAAGCTCAAGAACACTGAAATTTCAATAAATGCTAAACTTTATTTAAGATGATGAGAAATGTGACATCTCTGTACATGGCTTCGAATCTAAGAAACCCTGTACAGGATTTCAACCCCCACATGCTATTCTGCAGAGACAATCAGTGCTATCGAATCACTGACTGTATAGAGGCATCAAGAAAAAGTTTTAAGCATTTGTCATCAATGCTGCAAATATGTTGACCTGTTACGTATCGGAGTAAATTCTTGAACAGGTTGGAAAGTAAAACATTAGACAAGAAACGCACAATGTATGACAACAACCAATTCCAAAGTATGATATCTATCGATGTTACATCCTACCATGAAGTAGTCCAGAACGTTAGAAACACAGTACAGAGGAGGAGAATAACACAGTAAGAAGCACGCACATCCATTAGGTCATTATTAATACGTCAAACGTTGCTTTGACGACTGCAATCACTTCTTGTCTGTAAACATTCATAACTTGTTTCTGATGAGGTATAAGGTTAATAATTTTGGGTTGAAGAGGGGCTAGTGGATACCGTCTACCCCAGAGCACCACAGGCACTTTATCTTATCGGTCCCTAAGTGATGTAAGGCAAAGCTGACCTCAGCTCTTTTTGAACTCAGAACGTAAAGTTGCAGCTAATTCTGAAAAGCGGTTGTACGATTCTCTAACAATTCCACCAGTCTTGCATCTTGAAATAACAGTTATAAAGACATAAGGAGATGCATAAATGAAACTTCCAAAGAGTCTTCTTGACTTTTCTCATAAGAGACATACCTACATCAGCAAAAGGGTGGATTTTCCGGTTTAACCTTTCTGCAAGTTGTTTCTATGCTTGTAAAAACACGACCCTGGGTAACTTTTCCTTCCTGAACACACACACACACATTAACTTACTCACTTATTCACTCACTCACTCACTCACTCACCCATTCACTCACTCATTCACTCACTCACTCACTCACTCATTCACTCATTCACTTACTCACTCGCCCACTCACCCACTCACTCACTCACTCACTCACTCACTCGCTCACTCAAACACACACACACATACACGCAATCACACACTCACACAATCACACACACACACATACACGCAATCACACACTCACACAATCACACACACACGTTTATTATTCGTATGCAAGTTAATATATTAAACTTATCAAACAGCACGCGATCCTCGTCTTTTAGTTGATGCGCGCGTGTGCGGTGTGTGGTGTGTGTGTGTGTGTGTGCACGTGTATATGTTAAATTGGTGTTATTAGTTTCAATCAGGCTTTTCGAATAACATCGAAGCATTTACCGAAAAGTGAACGAATCATCAGCCTAAACTGAAAGATCCAACCAACACCAATTTTACAATATACGTACATATACACGCACACAGACACACACACACACGCACACACACACGCACACACACAAACAAATTTACACAAACATATATTCACACAGACACATATAAATTCAAATCACTTGTTACCTTTCTAACTCTCTGTTTCTAACTTGAATATATTTGAATGTGCATGCATGCATACATACATACATACATACATACATACATACATGCAAATATACATATATATATTTATATATGTATGCATATATGTGTAAATATATACATATGTATATAACATGTATATATGATATATATAGGATATAT
>NC_068984.1:13010307-13011729 GCF_001194135.2 Octopus bimaculoides
TATATATATATATATATAATATATATATATACATATATATATGCATGTATGTATGTATGTATGTATATATGTAGTTATGTATGTATGCATATATATATGTATATATATATATATATATATATATATATATATATATATATATGTTTGTGTGTATATATGTATGTAGAATGTACGTTCCCTTTATATTTCTTATCTTTCTCATATATCCTATTTAAACACCTCCACCCCCGTTATTTAGCTCACCTCACCTCCACTATTACCCCGCCATTACATTATAAACTCTTCTTGTGTCTAGAGACGTGGAAACATCGTCGTATAAGTTAGTTGACTTCGAAGTATTTGGTTCTTTGATGGCGTCAAAGCTCTAGTCTAGATTTCGCCACTTTCACATAGCGAAGTAATTAACAAGATTCGCGTGTCGGAGCCTCAGTATGCGTAAATCAAAGATTTGTTCGACACAAAGTTCCGCAGCTACGTCAAGACGGACTCTCGCTGTAAATTATCATTAGAAATACTGAGTTACAACAGTTGGACACAAGAAACTCAATCTTCCATTAACTGGTTGTGTTGTTGCTGCTTCGTCTGATGGCTGTGTGTGCTGGTGTTGGTATTAGTAGTGTTACAATGCGAGAACTATTGCTAGTGTATCTGTACATTCACGTGGTGGACATGGTGGTGGTGGTGCCGGTGGTATGTATAATACTAAAATGGCTACAACGAACTTACTTTATTAACTCTTTCTGTCCGTATACTATACGAATTTAATCAACATCTGTGGGCTAATGTGTGTTTATGAACAAACGGGAAATACATTCTTGCATGCTCACACATAGACAGTAAGAAACACACAGAGAAACACACAGAGAAACACACACACAAACACACTCTCGCACACTTATATAAACAGCTTTACATGAATATTTGAATATATATGAATATATAAGCATGCATATGTATATACATGTGTGTGTGTGTTTTACTGATATATATCGACGTGCATGTAAGTATGTATGTATGTATGAATGAATGTATGCACCTATCTATCTATCTATCTATCTATCTATCTATCTATCTATCTATCTATCTATCTATCTATCTATCTATCTATCTATCTGTTGTCTATTTGTTTATTCATGTCTCTTTCCAGTATATATATATATATATATATATATATATACATATACATATACAACCGATGTTGGTGTATTCATGTCTCCGTAACTTAGCGGTTCGGCAAAACAGACCGATAGAATAAGTACTAGGCTTACAAAGAATAAGTACTGGGGTCGATTTGTTCGACTAAAGGCGGTGGTCCAGCATGGGTGCATTCACAAACTGAAACAAATAAAAAAATACATACATACATGCATATATACATATATATATATATATATATGTATGTATATGTGTGTGTGTGTGTGG
>NC_068984.1:13011922-13022615 GCF_001194135.2 Octopus bimaculoides
TATATATATATATATATATATATGCAGGGATATATGTATATAAGTTTATATATATACATATATATATGTGTGTATATACATATTCACACCTACACACGTATTCACACATACTCATATAAATATATATACACATGCATACAAACACAGACGCCTACTCAAGCACAGGTGCATACACACATGTATACCAACAGCGTATAAAATATTTATGAACATATATGTGTGTGTGTGTGTGTGTGTGTGTGTGCGTGTGTGTGTAAATGAACATTTATATGCGTGTGTATATGTTTGTGCTCGCATACGTGTGCACTTGCTCGCAAGCGTGTGCGTGCGTGCGTGTGTGTGTATGTGTGTGTATGTATTGTGTGTGTGAATGTCTGTGTGTGTGTATGTATTGTGTGTGTGAATGTCTGTGTGTATGTGTGTGTGTGTGTGTATACAGATCATTAACAAAAATTAGTTAATATGTCGTAAAATATAATACTTCTAAATAACTCGATGAAACTAGATGCGGTCTGGCTAGCGTTCATAATCGTATAATTTATGCAGGAAACACATAAGCATAAAGAGTAAGAGTTATTGCGGGTGCTGTAAGGGGGTGGGGGGTGGGGACTGGCAACATAAAAATGAAGAATGATATGCAATGTAAAAGAACAATGGTCATATACTTGAAAGGCAAGTAGGAAATATAGGTTCGTTTTCCACCTTGTTATATTTCTTTTTCCATGAGAGCACTCCGCCAGTTGCGACGACGAGGGTCTCAGCTGATATGATCAACGGAACAGCTTGCTCGTGAAATTAACGTGCAAGTGGCTGAGCACTCCACAGACACGTGTACCCCTAACGTAGTTCTCGGGGAGATTCAACGTGACACAGAGTGTGACAAAGCCGGCCCTTTGAAATGCAGGTACGACTGTATATTAGTTCCAAAATTTGGCACAAGGCCACCTAGTTCGGGGTTGGGTGGTGTGTCGATTATATTAAATCCAGTCATCAACTGGAATTTATTTCATCGATCCCAAAAGATGATAGGCAAAATAGACCTCGGCAGAACATAAATACGGACAAAATGTCGTTAAGTATCTTGTCTAAAATCTTAACGATTCTGCTAGCTCATCGCCTTCTCACTGACTGTATGTTACAATATAACTTATATATTCTTAAGGCGGCGAGCTGGCAGAAACGTTAGCACGCCGGGTGACATGCTTAGCAGTATTTCGTCTGCCTTTACGCTCTGCGTTCAAATTCCGTCGACTTTCCCTTTCATCCTTTCAGGGTCGATAAATTAAGTACCAATTGCGTACTGGGATCGATCTAATCGACTGGTCCCTTTCCCAAAAATTTCGAGCCTTGAACCTTGAGGGGAATAGAATATAACTTACATATTCTTATATACAGTCATTTTATTTTGTCAATTGCCGACTTTGTTTTACGAATTGACGGGTGAAAAATGTGGTATTTATTTTATGATACAGAAAACTCTTGAAATAATCTGTAAGGAAGAAGCTATATATAATTCACATTACATATATATATATATGCATATATACGTATATACACGACTGGATCCCACCTAGCTTCTGCCTACCAAATTCACTCGCAAGGCATTGGTCGGCCGGAGTCATCATAGAAGATACTTGCCCAAGGTTCTGCGTAGTGAGACTGAACGCGAAACCACGTGGTTGCAAAGCGAACTTCTGCACTTCACAACCTCCGTCTTGTTTGTATTTCAGGCTGCAAGTCAAAGTCGCAACTTAAGAAATAATAAATAAATATTTCTTACACCGGAGCAGCGAATGTCCATAATCGATTGATATGATTCCAGTTTATTTCTTCTAGTTAAACAAACTTGGCTACACCGAGATTTGAACTCGGAATGTAGGGCGACGAAAGTAACCACTGCATTTTGTTTGCTACTTTAATTTCTTGCCTGTTCATTCCACTCGTTATCTTGAATGATAATTTATTTATTCAAGTGATTCGTGAGTCAGATTCCCCTCTGATTGATGTTTCCTGATTACAGATATCTATCAATGGTTGATTAGCACTTTTATCTTTTATTTGAAATTTAGTGCCCATTTCTTTCAGTTTGGTATCCTGCCCAGAACCTCAATAAAAACACTGCGTCTGGTTTGAAATTACGACCTAGTTCTAACAGTCCATCACTTTATGCACTCGACCATTTCAATATTGTGAATAATAATAAATAAATAAAAGTTTAGCATCTGATACCCCTCGTTTATCATTATTCACAAAGGGCGAATGTAGAAGGTAGTTAAATCTAATAACGCAGAAATTTGTAACCTCATCAAAAACTAAACAATAAAATAATGTAAAACATACAAAAAACTGCTGGCAATATTTCCGATGAAAGAATATCAAGTTATCGCAATTTTTATGATGAAAATGTCGCATATTAAAGGTTATGAGGTCGAGCAGTCCCCCAAGGAAATACAGCTTGAAAATGGCTGCAACTATTGGGTATTTAAAAGCCAAATATTTACACTCCTTCACTTACTGATAACAATAAATTGAAAATCGAATCAACATACTTGAGATCACTTTCTGGAAATATATTTTAGCAACTCTGAGTTCTTCCTTTTTTTGTTTGATTTTGGAACCAAATACCACATCGTAAAATCTAATAAAATAATTTTTTCAAGTACAATAATAAAACAAATATAGAATGGTAAAAATAATTCTATGGACGGTGGGGATGAGGGCTGGAGGGTAAGAGTTAAGTACAGGGTAGGCTTAGTTTACTGTTTGGTTTCGATTTCCGACTAAGATTATTCTAATATATGACGTGAATGATCTTAGGAAAGCATATAGGTCACAAAATCCAATTTCATAACTGCTAAAAATAACTTTGTATTTAATTAAAGGAAGCCATTATATCATGATGGTAACGAGTATTGTGGATCAAAACTTAAGGTCGGCAAAGGAGACATCACTTTAAATTCTTCATGGTAAGAATAAGTAACCTAATGGAGTAGCTTAATAACATTATAACTAGTAATTATTTTATGCAGTTACGCCTGAGAAAATGTGACGAAACATAGTCCTTCCAATCCGTTCCCAGTTGCAAGATAGACACACTCTAACAAGGTATAGGAAGAATAGTGAGGATTCCGTTACCATAATGTAATGAGACAAAATATCTTAGTTTATCAAAATTAGTTTTAATTTCAAAGTTGTTTCCCCTACCTCTTTCGACCAAAGCTGACCCTTATAATAAAGGTTATTTCTTCTCACCACGGGTGAAAATTTAGTTTATTAATTGTTTTTCTTAATGGCTGACCATTTTCGGCGTTGGCCGACGATATTGCAGACAATAATTCTGCCGAGGTCGACTTTGCCTTTCATTATCGACTAATCCCCTCCTCCCACCAAATTTTGCCTTTCATCATCGACTAGTCCAGGTCCTCCCACCAAATTTCAGGCCTTGTGCCTTTAATAGAAATAATATTGCCGACGATAAGCTGCAAGAACACTTACCAAGTCTCCACACATGGATACACGACAAAGGAAATAAATGTCGGCTAAATATATTATGTAGATTAAAAGTGACGGTAACACCTGGACTCCATAGGAATCCAAGTCATCTCCTCGAGCTATTCCTCTAAGTTAAAATACACTTTCTAATCTTTTGAACATCAATGTTAGAGCAACAGTTGATACGATAAATATCAGAAGAAATAATTTCAGGAAAGCGTAGGTGAAGGAAGATATCTGATAGGTGCAGTCGTGGCCGTGTGGTAAGAGACTTGCTTCCGTGCATGCATCGAGTTATTTGCTGTTTGGATTTTGTAAGAATCGGACGTAGTTTTTTGTGTTGCTCAGAAGATGTACTCAGACCTTGACGAATCTGAGTTATCGTCGTCGGAAGAGGAGCTGGTCGGAGGAGGGTGGTCATAAAGATGGACGGAATGTTGAAGACAAGGAGCCATCGAGGTGAAGCGAAGGGAGCTGGACTTGGCTGGCCTGAAGGAGTACGAGAAGATGGCTAAGAAGGTGGCCGGCGACGTGAAGTTGTCGCTCCCCAAAGGAATTATGGAAAGGATGGAAAAGAAAACGATCCCCTATAAGGTGTACTCCTTGAAAGGAAAAAAAAAAGGCAGAACAGGTGCAGGCAGAAGTGGAAAAGGTGCTGAGGGAACGAACAAAGGAGATAACGTACATAATCAAAGGAAGAAGATATGGGACAATGGTCTTCCAATTTAAGACAGTAGAGGAGGTGAGGAGGTTGGCGAGTGTGGCGGTGAAAATAGAGGAAGAACTGCTTCTGCCCACATACCTTGGAGAAGAAAGACTTCCAAGTTGAGGGTAGAAGCATTTTCACCGCATACAGAAGTGGCTTGGATAGCGGCAGCTGACCTTGTTGGAAGCGAGGAGAAGGTGGCTGTCCTCCAAGCCACAGAAACGGAAGAAGGAGGGTGGAAAGGAAAGACACTTGAACTCATTATTCAGACGGAGGAGGTTCAACTGGAGAACTTGGCAGAGATAGTGACGTTGGGGGAAATCGTGCTGAGGGCGTAGGTAGAGGGCAGAGTACCACGTTGTTTTAAATGTGGCCAAAAGGGCCACATTAGAGCATAAGGCCCTTTACAGAGGACAATGGTTGAGGAAACAATTGTGGAGACGGAAGAGAAAAGAGAGGAAGAAAAGACAGACGGAGGAAAGGACGAAAAGGAGGAAGAATGAAAAGTTACAGAGAGCAGAAGGAGAAAGAGAAAAATAGAAAAAACACTGAGTATGATGTGGTACTCCAGTCCATTCCATCCCACCCAAGACCACTCAGACCCACCCTCCCCATACAGACACCAAACCCACTCACTCCATTTCGCGACAAGCAAAAAAAGAAAAAGAAAGAACAGACACCACACAATTTGGAAGACCCTCCCCGGTGAAAAAGGTTAGGAATGCATGGCGGAGAGAATGATGTCACTAAGTGAAGGAGAAAGGGGAAAAAGGATTGGACTGAAGGAGAAAAAGGACTTAGGACCCAAAGGCGGTGAGTGGTGTTACTCAGTGTGGGGTGAGTAGCACACTCTTCATAATATCATTTTCAGATATCATTTTCATGTGTCATTCATTATATCATATTTTATCTTATATTTTTAATTGTCATATTTCCCCACATGTGTTGTAGTGTCCCCCTGTGTGTAATGCCTTTATGGCAATTTAAAAGAAATAAAGAAGCTTCACGCCCACTGTGTGGCATCTTGGTCAAATGTCTCCTATTATAGCATCGGGCCGATCAAAGTCTTGAGTGGATTTGATCAAGGGAAACTGAAAGAACTATGTCTGCTGTATATATATATATATATATATATATATGCATGTGTGTGTGTATATCTTTGTGTCTGTATTTGTCCACCACCAGCACCACCACCACCATCGCTTGACAACTGGTATTGTTGCGTTTACGTTCGGAAAAACAAACCAATATGATAAATACCAAGCTTAAATAATTACGTACTGGGGTTGATTGATTCATCTAAAAATTGTTCAAGGCGGTGCCCCAGCATGACCGCAGTTTAATGACTAAAACTAATAAATGATAAAAGATATGAGCTAGAAAATACAGAGGCAGAAGATTAGTTGTAACTGAAGGGCAGACGAGAGCAGGGATAGCCAAGGATTGATGGTTTGCAGAAACTTAATTTCTCTCTATGTTAGCTCTGAGTCAAAGATGAATCGGTTTGCTGTCAGGGATTCACGCATTTAGTTTGAATGACTACAGATGTTATGTTAAATACTCATACAGACCCTGATCATCGGAATGTATCCCTTCTATCGAACAGAACTATTGTTTTTCACAAGAATGGTGTCTATTAGCAATTTACCTCTGAGATTCATTTTTTTAGATATGCATAATTTTCACGCCTAGTCATGCAAAATATTGTTCATTTAGTAATTATCCCATTGATTCTTTTTGAATGTATGGTGAAATCTATGTTATACTGAAAAAGTTTAATAGAACCGAAACATGTGTAGCAATTGTCTCCTGTACTTGTTAAAATAATTAGAGTCATTATAGACATTAAGTTAACTCTGTCTTTTCCCCACAGCATAAATATTGTGAATAATCTCGCTGATGCATTACACCAACTAACATTTATTTAGATAGAATTTTATACCATGTTTAAAATATTACTTTATGCATTCAGATCTATTATAAATCCCATTGTGACCACCTCAAAACGTAGTGTGTATATCAATAGCGCGGCCACTATAGTCCGTATACACAGATATGTGCACTATACTAACATACACGTGCACATGCATATGAATATGTTAATGTATGTAAATGTCTTCTTAAACTTGAGTCGGTGGAGCACAGGCTGTGGGCTAATATCTCGTTGCAGACACTATGCTAATCAATACTCTTCTCGCCAAATTTTAAAGATTTTTATAAATTTTCATGCTGATATCTCCACGCCAATAACAGAGTTTAGTTCTACGAGCCGCCGAAGGAGACTTTATATGTTTACTGAACCTGCTACAGACTTCCACGAATAATATCTGCTGACTTATGAAAAAAAAAAAAAAAAAAGATACATTAATACAATGCTAGTTACCTCTGTCATTGATAACAAAAACAGAGTTGTCATGGCTAGAACATATTCCCATCATAGGAAAGCTCCGTAGGGGCTGACTTTGCCTAAACCCCAACAGTATCTTGCACTAGCTTAATAATTTTGATCTTACTGTTGTTATGTAGGTCGCTTAATGGAGATGATGTCCCCAACACAGGCAATGAAAATCATTCTGGGCGTTATACAATTTCGTATTTATCTTTTCATTCTTAGAGTTTTTGAGTTTGAATTGATTGGGTCAAAGAACTTATTGTTGACTATTGACTGCATCCAATTATCGCATTAACAGAACCGTGATTTTATAGAAAAGGCTTAACATTTGTATGATTGAACTGCAGAGTTTGCTACAAGCTGAAGTGGATCACGTTAATCTCGTATTTCTGATATCCCAGGATTTCTTCATTCAAACATTTCTCATCTTGAATTCGACAGTATTACCCGAAGCATTAGCAACGGTAAGTGGGAGCATTAAAGGGGTTATCAGCGGTGAATTTCTGCCTTGTACCTTCGACAAAGGGTTTCACTTAACCACTAAGGGTTATTTTTGTGAAAAGTGTCTCAATTTCAGTGATCACTGTTTCTTAGAAGACAGAAAAGAAAGTAGAAATATTATCAAGAACGCCGATCCTTAAACGAATCTTGTCCATCCTTTTAATTTAACACGGGTAATTGAATCAATTCCAAACCACTTAACAGCCCTACCAAACAGTTAAACCAACAACCTCACCCTTTTATTTAATTGTAAATTAGAAAAGTAAAATATGTAAATAAAAATAGAAAGTAGAAAAAACAAACAAACAAGCAAACTGGATTTGTTACGAACAACGTGAGTTGTATTTGTTAGAAAGGTTTATTGCATAGTCTTGTTGTGGCCACTCATCCACCGCCTCACTTATTTCTTAGTTGATCTAATTTAAAACGTAATATCACTCGTCACCGGCAGCAAAGTTAGATCCCATCTTAATTTCCAAATTAATGGATTTCTCTCAATTTTCCGCAGATTATCAGTCGTGCAGCATTTGTATAATAAACTGGTAATTAGTTTTGCGGTTTGATGCCTTTTCATTAGATTTAACTCAGCTTTCTCATCCTCTTTCTTTCCGTGGTGAGACCGGTACAGTTTACTGCCTTTCTTCTTCATGAAACACTGTCAACATTTTCTCTGATGCGATTGCTTGCCAGTAGAATTGCACACGCGGTGCACACTATCTTGTCTTGTTCCTCTCTTTTCACCGAATCTACTCCACATAATAAACAAATCATTACTTTATACATTGGCATCCCTCATTCTCTCCCCACCCATTTCTGTATATCTCTGTACACACGAACACACATACGTACATACACACACATACATACATACATACATACATACATACATACATACATAAATACATACATACATACATATATAGCAGTTTGGATAGAGGATGTGAGACCGTCCATAATACATGCACACACCACACCTTTCTCTAAATACACTGCACTTAAAATATGTATACAAATATATAGACACGAAAATACTAACTTGCACGCGCCTACGCTCATACATACATACATACATACATACATACATATGTATGTGCGTGTGTGTATAAATAAATATATATATGTATACATACATATATATACGTACATATATATGTGTGTATATATATTTTTACTCTTTTACTCTTTTACTCTTTTACTTCTTTCAGTCATTTGACTGTGGCCATGCTGGAGCACCGCTTTTAGTCGAGCAAATCGACCCCAAGACTTATTCTTTTTAAGCCTAGTACTTATTCTATCGGGTTCTTTGGCTGAACCGTTAAGTTACGGGGACGTAAACACACCAGCCTCGGTTGTCAAGCGATGTTGGGGGTCAAACACGGACACACAAACATACACACACACACACATACATACACAGACTCGCATATATATATATATATATATATATATATATACATATACATATATACGATGGGCTTCTTTCAGTTTCCGTCTACCATATCCACTCACAAGGCTTTGGTCGGCCCGAGGCTATAGTAGAAGACACTTGCTCAAGGTGCCACGCAGTGGGACTGAACCCGGAACCATATATATACATAAACACAAGCACCACAGAATCACATATGCATGTATATCTATCTGTCTATCTTTCTATATCTTTATATATATATATCTATATTATTTTTCTCTTCCTCCCTATCTCTATCTTTCTGTCTGTCTGTCTCTCACTCTCTCTCTCTATATGCCTGTACGTATGTATGTACGTGTGTATGCACGCATGTATATATGTGTCTGTGTCCCTATGTAGATATATATCTGCATGGAAGGTGGTGGAAGCAAAGTAAAACAAAACTGTGTACTTCAAGTTATCTTCGTCATACCTCTTAATATCTCTAGGTTCATCGGACATGAACGATGCATCTCATTCTTTGGGTATGAGTTACATACTGCAGTGTAATCAACTCAATTATTCCCTCTTTAGAAAACTGGCGATGGGCTTAACGAAGCAATCACAGTATTTACATGTCTTTTTTGGTGGGTAAGAGATGCATACACTTATCTTCGTATTGATATGAGAGTTTTATGTAAGTGTGTATGAATATATAAAAGCATGCCTCATCATAAATTTAAATATATATTCGTATGTGTATATGTATGTATGTATGTATGTACGTACGTATGCATGCATGTGCGTATGGATGAGTGTGATCGGGCGCGCGTGTATGTGCTTGTGTATGTATTTCTCAAACAAGTTTGACGGAGATGTTGAAGAATCACTTCGAAGTCTCAGTCACTCAGACACTCCAACCTACGTTCTTGTCGACAACTATTCCTAGATCCCTAACGGTGTTTGATGCCACGAGATTTTCGCTCATAGGAAGTGTGTATGGTAACTTAAGTGCAGCCTCTCTACCGAGGTGGATTAATTCAAATTTATTTTCATTTAACTGCATAATATTTTCTGGCGATGGATAACAGCGAGCAAATCCGATCTAAGATTTGCCCAGTCGTAACATAATGCAATAAAGTATTTCCCTAATAAGCTGTTGGGGTTAAGCATACAATTATATTTGTAACATCCAAAGGAGAGGTTCCAAACAACCACAACAGTGAAACGTACGTAAGAGCAAATTGTATAAAGTTGTGTTTACCTTCATTTCTCCTATATATATAAATGCACACACACATATACATCCTTCTTTGAAGATTGCCCTTCCTTTTACATGTAATATAATATTTCCAACTGATTTGATGAACGTTTCAGATAGATGGATAGTGGTATATATATATATATATATAATTATTCGTCTCTTACCATTCAATACTGTCTCCAGAGACACAAAAATGTATCCGTAATATATACGATATCACACATTTTTAGTTGAAAGTTCAATAGCTTGTTTATTCTGAAACTTCCTTTATTTCACTAACATATTATGAAACCTGTTTGATGTGCCTTTTGTGGACGGATAGTTGTAGTTACCGGACAAAAGAGTATAATCACTATTGTACTATAAATTCGCTTGAAAAGCATACAACAACACAAAAATTTCAATTTACACCTAGACATACTTATTTGATGTTTGCCGACTAATATGTTTTGATGTGTCTGTGATACGAGTAGCATTACATTGATTTGAAAAGCTATGAAATTATTATGTCACTATACAAACATTATAGAACGTAGAATCTTAAACGTAAATAAAGGCACTTTACGTGAAGATTACATCACATTAATTTTATCTCATTCACAACATTTACTTAGATACACGAGTCACATAGGATCCCATAGAGTAACCATGTTAACAATACGAAAAATACGGTAAAATTCAGAGACTACAGAAACTTGTCTTCCATATCATCAAAAATGACGTAGGGAAAAATTTGTTAATGTAATTTTATATCCCATGAGGAGTAGAAATTTCAACGTTTCAGATAATTGACCTTCTTCGCAGAGAGAGTGAGAATAGAAGAGACTCATAGAAAAAAAAAGAATGCACACGAGAAAGTGAGACGATGGAAAGGAATGATATAGGATGGTAGGTGTAAAGTAAACGTGGGGAAGAATGATGTTTCGGAGGTATTGTATGTGCTGGGGGGGG
>NC_068984.1:13023076-13026693 GCF_001194135.2 Octopus bimaculoides
TATTGTATCGGGGTCTTTTTGCCGAACCACTAAGTCACGGGGACATAAACACACCAGCATCGGTTGTCAAGCAATGCTAGGGGGACAAACACAGACACACAAACATACACACACACATACATATACATATACATATATACGACGGGCTTCTTTCAGTTTCCGTCTACCAAATCTACTCATAAGGCTTTGGTCGGCCCGAGGCTATAGTAGAAGACACTTGCCCAAGGTGCCACGCAGTGGGACTGAACCCGGAGCCGTGTGGTTGGTAGGCAAGCTACTTACCACACAGCCACTCCTGCACCTATTTATTTTTCTCTCGTTTTATGTGCTCTCTTGTTGTTTTTGAGTGAGTGAGTGTTTGTTTCATTCATGGATTTTCTCCATTAGCTGGATAATCAAAATTGCTATGTTCTCGTGATGCAACAGCCAACAGCAGAAAAAAGGGTTTGAGAACTCCAGAGACCAGGAATGGTCTGAAATTTATATTAAGCAAAAGATACGTTTATGAGCATATTAGTAGAAGCGTTTTATTGGCACCTAGTAAGTATATTATCTTCGCTAAAATCGATGTATGCACACACACTCACACACACACACGCTCATGGGCGGAGAATTTTATTATAATATAGATGTAAAATATATCATTTTGATATAGATGTGAGTGTAGACCCACTCGCTATACAGAAATCAACTGAGGTAACAGCACAGATTTTATTTCTCTGTGCTCAGAAACATTAGGAAGAATCTAGATTTCTAGTATTAGACTTCTTAGAACTCATTTAGTGAAAGAATTCTCAGAATGAATCCAGGGGTTGGCCGGTGACTTACCGTTGTTGAGTAGGATAATCGTATTGCTATTGTACCCGAGTATATAAGGTGGCGAGCTGACAGAATCGTTAGCACATCAAACAAAATACTTAGCAGCATTTCGATCGTCTTTAAGTTCTGAGTTCAAATTCCGTCGAGGTCGACTTTGCTTTTCATTCTTTCGGTTTCGATAAATTAAGAACCAGTGAAAAACTGAGATCAATATAATCGACTAGCCTCCTCCACCCAAATTTCAAGCTTTCTGCCACTAGCAGTAAAGATTGCAACCGTGTATAACATTTATAACATTTTAAATACAAATTTGTGGATAATTTTGTTGTTTCTCGCACTGGTACCATTAAACTTCTGTAGTTTTTTTTGAAAAACCAGTTGGCTAAGCATTTAACCATTTAACTAATGGATTGTTTGATGAATCAATCAGTTTAAGTTGTCAAAGTCCTTTCGCCGCCATTCGTGACCTCATCAATGAGACACTCTCTCTACTCCAGGTCTGCTTCACGTATTTGCTAATACACCGAGGACGACAAAATAAACAGCTATGAAGCAATAAAGATTATGATTTATTCGACGGATTCCTCTCACCACTTGTTGCTTTTGTAGCAATGTTGAAAAATCTGTACTTTTTCTAATAATATAGTAGAAATACGAAATGATAGATGTAGTAATTCCATTGAAATATATGGAAGCGAACACACAAAGAATGTTTGTGTTATATATCAAGGAAAGCTGTATATATATATATATATATATAAAGTAATTTATATATATATATATATATATATATATATATATATATATAAATGTATATACATGGGAATGTGTGTGTGTGTATAAATCCAAATTAATCGAATTATCAAAGATGCTAATGCATCTGCAGGAACAAATGCAGTAGGTTTAATACTACTACCATGTCAAAGTATGTAGAGAAAGAAAGCGAGATTAAAGTAGTTAAAATGAGTAATGCAGAGAAGTCAATGTTGCTACAAATACCAGATAATATATTGGAATTTGATACAGTTATATATGCCTTAACTATAAAACATGGTTAATATAACTACAAACGAGACAATGAACTAATATATTTTCTGACGGATCTGTGATATGTTATAACGTAACGTTATTTTCTGTTGTCCCACACCACCTCTAAACTCACCGCTCAATAAAACAACTAATCTATATAAATCCCTAAACCCCTTTCACATACAAATACTCCATTTATTCTCCATTGTAAAGTATCGAGAGAAAAGCTTTTCTAAGATCGTCCATGTTGTATGGTGCATGTTACATTAATATGACGTATTTAAACTCCCTGTCATTATAGGTTATCGGTTATGCAATGTATCATTATAGGCTCTCAGTTGTATAGCGTATCATTACCATAAGGATTTTGTACATAAAGCATACCACAATAACACCGTACTATAGAAAATAATTAACATAACGAAACATACAATTGCATATTCTTGCTTTATTAAATGCATCACAATGAACCGGTAAATTTTCAGTGAGCCGAAACCGCAACGCCAACGCTCATTTACTTAGCCACCGACACTATTCAACATGAGTGTCATAGCATTATTTTTATTCCATTCAAAAACCTATGACAACATACTGTATGCATCGTACTTATAACATGCCAATTATATTATGATTTATAACCTTTAAAAAACCTATCTTTTCTCTGTCTTACTATGTTATAATATCAAAAGTATACATAAACACCTGGTAGTTTTTTATCGTATATCATATAACATACAGACCAACCGTTCGCCAATATAAATATATTGTAACCCTATATGCTTATATTATACCACAATGTATTAGCTATATTGGATAATTCTATATTTTATCAAGGCAAATAACACATAATGGCAAACAATATTGATGCACTGCATATTATTATAAGAACTATATTGGATAAAAACTATACTATTTACAAAACAAACTACGGAGAGTTTTGTGATGGCGAATGCGATCAACTTGTAGACAGAAAATTATAAATGACTAAACTTTAATTGGTCATATATATATATATATATATACATTTGTGTGTGAGTGTATGTATGTACACATACACGCACAAATACGCATATATATATATGTAAATATATGCATATATATGTATATATGTATGAATGTATATAAACTCGATGGAAATGGACGGACATTTGAAGGCAATTTTAGAATGAATTGGTAATCTAGTGATAAGAAAGTAATTTTAAAACGGAAAATTACTTGCATGGCAAATAGGGGAATATAGAAATAAAGAAATACCCTCCCAAAAATAATCAGTGATAAGATTAAATACATCAAAATATATCACTGAAAACGAAAATCAAAATAATAAATGATAATAATAAAGAAAAGAAAAACGAACGATTTTACTGATGTAAAATATGGTCGCACAAAATAAACAAATTCTGTCGTTGGAAAGAAAAAAATAAAAACAAATTTGTGGAATAGCAAAATAGAAGAGGACAGCAGCAAATAGGAAGAACATATATTTATGATGTGAAAAACATGCAAATAAATATATGAACCAATAAATAAATGGCAACTCTATGAAATGAATCAAAGAGTAAAAAGATTAAAAGACCAACACACACACACACACACATTTATGTATAGTTTGTGTGTGTGTGTTTGTGTATGTGTGTGTATGGAATGTATGTGTATATATATATATATATGTACGTATATATATATATATGTATATATATATATATACATATATATGTATATACACACATACACTCACATACACACACACACACTCATATATATGCACA
>NC_068984.1:13026980-13027863 GCF_001194135.2 Octopus bimaculoides
ACACACACACACACACACACACACACACACACACACACACACACACACACACACATATATATATATATATATATATATATATATATATATATACAACGTCAATGTAGTTTATAGAACGAGAAGGGGTACAAAGAATGAAATCAACAGAAAACTAATAGCGGTGAGATGTTGAGCGATAGGTGAGTTAGAATAAAGCTTAAAGACATGGAATTAGATATATTTAGCGGAAGTGAAAGGTAAGAAGACAGTCAAAGGTCGAATATTATAGAATGGTAGAAATCACTTATAGGATCTAAAGGTATGTTTCAGCCAATGTTTGCAAAGATAAACGCGTTCTATGCTTTTAAGCTTCATTCTACTTCACCTATCGCTCTATATATCTCCACTATTAGTTTTCTGCTAAATTCTTTCTTTCTCCTCCTCTTTCTATAAATTACCTTGACGTTGTATCTACAAACTGTTTATTAAAAACACTTGCTAGCGTTCCCTTCATCATATTCGTAGTCATCACATTCTGTTAAAATATCTTATTGATGAGTTTGGTTTCTTTCTTTCCCTGATGAGAAGATTGCATTGTTTTACACCATTTTATTCCTTCTGGAATAATACTCTTTACTCTTTTTACCCTTTTACTTGTTTCAGTCATTTGACTGTGGCCATAATGGAACACCGCCTTTAGTCAAGCAAACCGACCCCAGGACTTATTACTTGTAAGCCTAGTACTTATTCCATCGGTCTCTTTTGCCGAACGGCTATGTTACGGGAACGTAAACACACCATCATCGGTTGTGAAGCGATAGTGGGGGGCCAAACACAGACACACAAACATATACAGACTCACGCATACATTTATATATATATATATATATATATATATATATAT
>NC_068984.1:13028444-13033746 GCF_001194135.2 Octopus bimaculoides
CCTCCCTTCCTCCCTCCCTCCCTACCTACCTACCTACCTACCTACCTACCTACCTACCTACCTACATACTTACTATGTTATCCATCTATGTACCTATCTATCTATCTATCTATCTATCTATCTATCTATCTATCTATCTATCTATCTATCTATCTATCTATCTATCAGACTACAGTCATTTTTTTCTTTGAGAGGAATTAAATCTCATATAAAACCTTAGCCACACAAAAAAAATGAGGAAAAAAGCCATCCACTACCGTTAGGTATTTCTTATATGTAATTATTCTCGTTTTATTTCTTACTCTGCCAGAAATAGCTGAACTGAATATTTATGTGTTGGCATATAAAGAAGAGTACAAACAAGTGCTGTTAACCGTCTTAACTTACCATTTCTAGGAATAAAGAACATTTAACTTTGTTGAAACTCAGCGGAGTGTCTGTTTATCGGCTGATCTTTTATTTATTTATTTACACATATAAGAGCCATATACATATATAAGTTTAGCTTTAAATAAGCTCTTGGTGGACATAGATTTAAAAGACATTAGAAAACTGTATAATATAAGTATTTGAAGTTAATAGCTTCCTGTAATTTAATTCACTGCGTTGCAAATTCTAACAGGTTTTAAAAGGAGAAGCACGTATTCTTAACATCGGTTCCTCTTAAGTAACTTTACGATTATTTCACTCAGAAACAAGAACGTTAATACAAATAAAATCAACAATAAGAATGTTATTATCTACGTCAGGTTTCAGACAGAAGAATAGACCAACTACATATAGAAAATTTCAACCAGTCATGTTGATTATAAGGCAATATTAGAATATTTTCATGTGTCAACATATCTGGTCTGAATATCGGAATAAAAGGTTGTCATGAAGTGAAAGCTGAATGTGAATTGAATCGGAGCAATTTTGAATCCCTTCACTGGACACAACAGAAATCGTTCGTCCTTACGGCATGTGTTCAAATTCCACTGAGGTCGATGCTGCCGTTTATCCTTTCGGGGTCGATAATCTAAGTACCAGGTAAACATTGGGCACATTCCCATCACCCTAAACTTGTGGCCCAAATTTGAAACCAACGTGATCTCTCATCTGAAGGCGGCGAGCTGGCACGACAGATAAATTGCAAAACAGCTTTTCTTCCCCGTTCTGAGTTCAAATTCCACTGAGGTGAAACCTGTCTTTAAGTTTTGGGTTGATAAATTAAAATACCAGTAAAATACTGGTCTCGATATAATCGACTTTCACTCCCTAAAATTTCTGACCTGGTAACAAAATTTGAAAACATGATTATTTTCCTAGCAATGAGTTTGAGGAAAAGTGAGTTACCGATTTGCCGTTCAATTTTTGCCTCTGTTACATTTACATACACAGATCGAAAATCTATTGAATTAGCTTTGCTATTCATTTCTGCGGAAATATTCAAATGTACATCTGTAATATTCTGGGTTCTATCTCATGGAATATAACTCTACCTGACGGACATTGATTGAACGGTTTTACTTAAACTAAACAATCCCTGTAATACTGGCTTAACTTAAGTAAAGCGATTCCTTCATGTTCAAATCCTCATTTTGAACAGGGCTAGTTTCAGGTCAGTTAACATCCCTGCATATTAGTGTTATTATTCAAATTATGAACAGATAAAGACACAAGTCGTCTTTAATTGAATTTTGCCATTTATATAACTTAAATATTGTTTTCAAATTCTGGCAAAAGGCCAGAAATTTCGTAGAAGGAGGTAAGTCGATGGCATCGACACCAATGCTCAACTGGTAATTATTTAATCGACCACGAAAGGATGAATGGCAAAGTCGACCTCAGCGAAAATTGAACTCAGAACGGAAAGCCAGACAAAATGCCAGTAAGCATTTTGCTCGACGTGCTAACGATTCTGCCAACTCATCACCATCGATCTCTTAAATATTAAATTTAATTTGCCACCGGGTTGAACAACCCCAGGCTAAAACGTGGGCCCTTTTTGGTGTCCGATGTGTTGCATACATTCGGGCTACATCTTTTACCTCATGATAACGGTTTCACCTTCTTCCACCTAGCTCTATGGCATTGAAAATGGTCACAGTCGCTGTTCTCTCTATATTAACTATGTCTTAAAAATAGCCTATGTATACAAGCTCGTTCTATCAAACAAATTTCGCAGCATTATATTATATAGATACTCGTTATTTCTTTTATAGTTTCTTCCTTAACCACATCTATGTCACATATGGACTGATGCATGTTTCTGCTGTCGTTAAATATCTAAAACGAAAATTTTTGCCAAAATATAGATATCAGTAATTGCAAGTTTGCTGTGATGCAATACTGTCTTATCTACTAATTTATACTAAAAGATGCAACTGATTTCGCTCTTCTTATCAACGTAAACGGAATATTAAATTAACAGGGGTAGGGTTTGAAGTAGTTTGACGTTGACCTAAATGGAGATGTTTTAAAATGTTATGTTGCGGATATGATCTAGATGTATGGAGAGGAGAAGATGAGTGTTGTGTGACAACCATGACATTCTCCGTAAGTGACGTAATAAAAAAAGGTAACAAGTAAATATAGGATCAACACGGGTCTGCTTGTAAGTGTCTGCAGAGGAAGCTTTTCGTGCAATACGTAAACAATCTGTTTGGAGAAATACAACACAAACAACACCACACATAACTGAAGCAGAAAAGGTGGTGAGCTGGCAGAAGCGTTAGCAGCCGGGCGAAATACTTAGCAGTATTTCGACTGCCGTTACGTTCTGAGTTCAAATTCCACCGAGGTCGACTTTGCCTTTCATCTTTTGGGGTCGATAAATTAAGTATCAGTTACGCACTGGAGTCGATGTAATCGACTTAATCCCTTTGTCTGTCCTTGTTTATCCCCCTCTATGTTTAGCCCCTTGTGGGCAATAAAGAAATAAGATAACTGGAGCAGAAATCAGGTGACACATGGAAACGATTATATTAATATAAACAGAAAGACGACTATGAACAAGAGAGGGAAACAGAGAGAGAGAGAGAGAGATGGCATGTTTGATTGAAAGCGACACACACATATATACATACATACTTACATATACATATGTATGTATATATGTGTGTGTGTGTATGTGTTAGTTTGTGTGTGTGTATATAAAGCACGAATTGGTGCTTTTAGGGTGGATCTAGAAATGGCGTCGATCTTTGATTGGTTTGTTTTAAATTATTACCTTGGGCCGACTAAATCGTTATCATTTGACTTTTTGTTAGGTGTGTCTACAGACAAATCGATAGTTTATTGGAATGGTTTGTGTGTTGATATTTTGACTTCGAAATTTAAAATCCGAAATCTACAGATTTTTTTTGAATTTTACCCACATTGCATCACATATAGAATGGACAGATTTTGTCTTGTGTATCAGATGAAAAAACGAAGATGTCCCAAATATGGTCTTAAGGTCATATTCCCTCATTTATGCATCATTGGTTGACTATACAATTACGTGTGTTCATATATACGTATACATACATGAGTGGAGGCGCATACATGTGTGGTTAGGGCAGCGAGCACGCGGTCGTAGGATGGCAGTTTCGATTCCCAGACCGGGCGTTGTGAGTGTTTATTGAGCGAAAACACCTAAAGCTCCACGAGGCTCTGGCGTGGGGTGTTGGCGAACCCTGCTGTACGCTTCCACCACAACTTTCTCTCACTCTTTCTTCCTGTTTCTATTGTACCAGTATTTCAAAGGGCCAGCCTTGTCGCACTCTGTGTCACAGTGAATCTCCCTGTTCCTCTCCATTTGGAGGTCTGGACCGAACCAGTCCCCGAGCAAATTAACCGATCGATAGATAGATAGATAGATAGATAGATAGATAGATAGATAGATAGGTAAATACATAGATGGGGAGATAGATAGATAGAAGGATAGATAGGTGGACAGATAGATAAATAGATAGATAGATAGATGAACAGATGGATAGATAGATAGTGAGAAAGATTTGTAAGGATGTGAAAAAAGTAGCGGCATGGAGATAGTCCTAGCAGATGGGTGTCTTACATTATTTCTGATCAACCGTTTATTCAAAGTCAACGCCATTTTACCTAGCTTTCAACTGAGAAGCATTCATTTCAACAGAGTTGTCTGAACGGCAAGACAAGGCTATTTATTTGATTGGGAGTCGGCCATTGTTACGAAACAACCATCTTCTATAACAGATTTTCCTTCTAAATTTCTTCTCTACTCTACTCAGCCACATTCAATTTGTTAAATATTTCAGACAATCGTTCTGTCACTCACTGTCTCTGATAATGATGATGATGATGATGATATCAACAACAACGGAAAAATAATTTCTATTGCAACTACTACTACTACTACTACTACTACTACTACTACTACTACTACTAGTGATAATGATGATTATAATAATAATCATGGTGATAATAATGGCGATGTGGTTGATGATGATGATGATTATAGTAATGAAGATTATTCTAATAATGATAATGATAATGATGACGCTGCTGCTGATGCAGGAACAATTTCACCCTACTCATTAACACACGCAATCTTGATGCACACTACCATCATATCTTATATCCTTTGTTTCGACAATCGAGTCTTCCTCCTCCCCCTCCTCCTACTCCTCCTTTTCTATAATTTCTTTTAATTCTACCTCAGCACAATTTTCTTTCATTTTTAATCATCTGTTTCTTCTTTTCATCCTCACGCATCTCTCTTCTAATTTTACTTGTCTTTTCAGTTTTCAGTCAGATACACATCCAGGCTGCATTTCACATCTTCCCAGCACATCCCCTCTCGATTCTCCTTTAATATCCTGTTTGCATTTACATACATATATACCTACGTACATATCAGGTCATCCCATAAGTTCTGTCCGAATTTTGAATAAAGAAAACAAGTGATCAAATGCGCACATACACACATATATCTAAGCAGAATTATCAGAGAAATGAAAACAGGTCTAAGTTTATTTAATTGGAAAACAAATACAAAATAGAACGGTGTAATAGTTTTAACTTTACAGCTGTTTCGGATGAACCATTATAAGTACCTTAGCAACATTTATTATATAGAAATAAAGCTCTAAATTGTCGTTGGTGTATGAAACAACACGAATTTGTAGAGACTTGTGAATCAAAGTCGTTTTATCCGCTTGTATAACCGACTTCTTATACAACAACCAACTGCCCTGGATATAGTGGTTTGAATTTAAATTCTAATTAATCTTAATATTACATGGTAATTATCTACACCTCATTTTGGCGTCCTCTACGATACATATGCGTAAATATATAT
>NC_068984.1:13034627-13038599 GCF_001194135.2 Octopus bimaculoides
ACACACACACACACACACACACACATACACACACACACACACACACACGCACACACACACACACATATATATATGTATATATATATGTAAATACATAATCAATCTCTATACTTCTCAATTCCACATATACTTTCCTCGTTGGAATTTCTACACCCATGTTCATCCGTATTTTTCACAAAGCCGTTCGTTATCAGAATCAATCAATTGACAATATCAATAAGAAAATTCTTCCTTTGTTGGGAAATCTAATTGTTGTATTGTCGTTATCCTATCTTTCATAAGTACATATGATTCTATGTAGATACATGCCCAGTTATCTATTTATGCTTTCAATGCTATTACCCCTATGGGCATATATTAATAAAAATATTTGCGCGCGCGCGTGTATATATATACACACACGTATATATATATGATTGCAGATATACATCCACACACATATATGCATATATATATATCCACACGATATGCATAACATATATACAATTCAGACACACACTTATATGTTATACACATATGTACCTAAGTCTGAGTATGATGTATGTGCGTGTGTATGTGTGTGTGTGCGTATGTTTGTGTGTGTGTGTGTGTGTGTGTGTGTGTGTGTGCGCGCGCTTGTTTGTATGTATATTTTGCTTGTATTTTTCAAATTTCATCGTACTGCAGAAAAATTCTGAATCTAACCCTGAAACAAATCTCTTTCTTCGGAATTTATTCAATAACAACTTCGTAACGGCGTATGTATGTATGTATGTATGTATGCATGTATGTATGTATGTATGTATGTATGTATGTATGTATGTATGCATGTTTGTATGTATGTATATGGATGTATATGTACGTGCGTATGTATGTATACGTATATGCATAGCTGGATATAAGTTGTAAATATGTGTGCATATATGTATTATGCAATTGAATATTTCTTCTGCACACTTATGCAAGTGTGCAATGTTACTGAATGTGCGGTTCTGTAGGTTTTAAATATGTCTGCAAAATATCTGGCCCTGCGTCCAACTCACAAAGCAAGTCTTCTTCTTCTTCTTCTTCTTCTTCTTCTTCTTCTTCTTCTTTTTCTTCTTCTTCTTCTTCTTCTTCTCCTCCTCCTCCCCTCCTCCTCCTCCTCATCATCATCATCGTCATTATTATTATTGTCTTTGTACACCTTCTAACGCTGGAGATGTACTACGGTGCCAGCTGTTCACTACCAGTGAACTAAGGTAACAGCCCTTTTTTTTTCGAGCACCATCCGGTGTATTCGAATCGGTTCCAAACAGTGCTGTTTTCTGCAAGCGCTCCACCCTTATTGCAGCTCCTATTTGTTCCATGTACTTCTCCCAAGCTAACCTCTCATATCTATCGACTTCTTTTTCTTCCTTATGGCACACCTTGTCAGCTGGGCATGCTATATCTATGATTTAGCATCGTTTGCTTTCTTTCTCAATCAACACTATGTCTGGTTTCCTATTCTCTGTCTCATGGTCGCACTGAATTATAAAATCCCATAGGATCTTTGCATTATCATTTTCGATCATGCCTTTCGAATTTATGTTCGTACCAATTTTTTGCTTTATCAAGTCTATACTTGTTGCAAAGTATCCAATGGACAATTCTTGCTATATTGTCATGATATCTCTTATATTCTTTCTGGAGTTGTGGCGTACATTGGCTGGTAATATGCCATACGGTTTCACCGTTTTGCCCACAAATTCTGCACTTATCACTTTCTGATGTGTTGTCTATTCTGTATTCGATGTAACTGATTCTTAATGTTTACTCTTTGGCAGCAGCACAGATTAGCACCTTCGTTTCCGGTTTTAAATCAATTTTAGTCATCCATAGCCATCTTTTTTCTCTGTCTGTCTTACCTTCTACATCCCTATGAAATTGTCCATGCATTCTTTTCTTTATCCACATATTTTCAGTTTCATTCATTCTCAAGTGCTTGTACAGTGTTTTATCTTTGCCATCTTTCAACCTACACAAGCCTATGGTTCTGTGGCATTTTTACATACCATGCTATGTTGTTGTCTTCTGCTCCTATGCTGTGTTCGCATCCAATCAGTCCTCTTCTCTTTTTCTTGGTACATACAGTCTGTCTGGCACTTTTTGGGTGGAGTATCCCATATCTAGTCAGCAACTTCCTTGTCTTTCTGTCTAAGTTGTTTAGTTTGTCTACTGTCCATGCAATTTCGACTTAGGGATCAGTCTCAGTCTGCGCAAGTACTCCACCGTAATTTTTATCGGTCATTTCTTTCTCCATCATTTTATCTATTTCCAATATCCCCAAGTACTCTTCTCTCTGCTTCATAACCTCTCTCGATGGTATCGCTAACCCGTTCATACATTTGATTTTGCCTCTCTTCAAGTCTAACACACCACACTTTGTCAGTCCGAACTCCATTCTGATATCAGCACTGAAAGTATACACCGTATAAACGAGGGAACTGACTTGTCAGTATCCCCTAAGATGAAAACCATTTTCGTCTACGGGTTTGCTCTGGCAGTAACACTCCACGACCACAGCATTGACTTGTTTGTTCCATCTACGTCGTCTGTGATGGTCTCTTGCTGGTTAACGACAGTTGGACCAGTATCTTTGAGCCTGCCGGGTGCAACACTCATCATTAAGGACTTCAGTTTCATTACCACCGTTATTCACAATATTTTGTCTTTTCATTGTCACTCCTATGAGGTAATGATTATCATATTGCGCAATTGCCAGTTTTTTATTGTGACACCATCACTAGATGTATAATCAATGAGAGCATAGGAAGATTCCAACCGCTTCCTTTCATTATTATAGTTATCATCACTGATATTATTATTTTCATTTTTTTTACTAGTTGTCACTATTAATATTTCCTCTGATCCAAAATGAATTTTGGCTAGATTATTATCATTATTATCATTATTATAATTATCACTATTATTACCATCATTATTATATTTCCCATTTATTATTAACAGATATTATTAAATTTTGTTTAGTTCCAATTTTTGTCTTGTTCTTGAGATAATCATAAATATGTGAGGGTTTAAGGGAATATTAGGGGCAAGAGAAACAACTTTGTGAATAGATTAAATTCAACAGGTCTGTAAATAGATTATTTTTATTATTACTATTAGAATTTATGTGTGAACTTAAGTAGTGTTATGTGTGAATACTTAAATATGCATAGAATTTTGTGCACTCTTGTAAATATCAGTTTGCATTACTACATAATACTACTTGACTGAATGCATATTAAAGTATTTAGATTTTACGCACTCCTCTATATACCAAATGCATATCATGTATCCTTATAAAACAAACACGTATATTGATTATAATATGTATAAGAAAATCAATATATGTTTATTAGTCTGAACATATTCATATATGCATGCATGTAACTAATCCTAATTTTCTTACTCTCACATGTATATATATATACATATGCGGCAGCTATTCATGTGATTATTCAGTTATATAAACACAAGAAAATTTACATATTTGCATGTCTGAATTGCATAAATGAAAATTGTAACACAAACAAACATCTTACGCAAAGCAAACACCTACCTACCCACAGCACACATATGTATACATGTACTTATGTATATTTATTCATGTATGAATGTGTGTGTGTATATGTATATATATATATGTATATATATATATATGTGTGTGTGTGTGTGTGTGTGTGCGTGTGTTTCGCTATGTCTATGTGTATATGCAATTAGATTTATAAAACGATAGAAAAGACAGAAAATAAATGTACTCAATACGTGGAACATGATTTATTCATTTAATTGTCTTGTTTCCTACTCTGCTTTTCCAATTTACTTTCTTCACTCAAAATATCCGTATATTCAGTATGCATTCATGTAGGTAAGAATTTGTGAGTGCGCGCGTATATATATATATGTATATATATGTATATATGTAGAAGGTTGAAAAGGATATAATTATATATATCTATATATATA
>NC_068984.1:13039278-13040732 GCF_001194135.2 Octopus bimaculoides
TATATATATATATATATATATATATATATATATATATGTCATCAATCCTTTATAAATACGAAAAAGATGCATGCTGTAAAGAATTAGAGATATAATATGATTTTGGGAAGTTATGGCCGATCATAGAGTAACCATTTGTTTCGCACCTCTAAAGCGTTTGGCAGTTTTGGTGACTCGTGAGACGCAAATAGGTGGAGGCGCATCACCTATGCAAGCGGAAGATAACACCTGTCGCATTAGCTTCGAGACCACCAGACCACCTGGTTTCAATCTTACTGGATCTCTTCGGTGGTGAGAATTCGTTTGTCAGACAGGGCAGTTATTTCACCTCGCTTGCAATATGTAGAAACCGTATGCACTCACCATCATGTCATCATAGTGCTGGCCACTTTCCAAGCCATACCGCCCTTAATAAGATCACAAATAATGGCCTAGGCATCACAGGCTTCCCTTCACAGCTTGAGCCAGGTCGGGGGCGGCTATACAGAGAGGACAGTAAAATGTCGGACGGTATGATAATTTTCCCGTTCCGTGGCGGTAGGCCCCTCAACTGAGATTCCACATGCAGTGACACTTTCTCTAGCGGCAAGTTGGTTTTGTCAGCTATCAGCTCAGGTCTGCTGCTCGTCAGACTGAGAAAACAAACTCTCTTCTCCAGCCTACTGGATACAGTCACCGAGATCTGCGAGAAGAGATATGCGGTTGTAGCTAGGAACACTGCGGAGGGTATACAGTAACTTTGGCATGGCGAAGCAGTTCTTTAAGAGGAACAGCGTTGCGTGGGTCTTCAGTTTGTCAGTCAATCGCCTTCAGATTGTCTGTCAATCTTTCAAGCTGGAAGATCTTAGAGCTGAGGGTGGAACGAATGGCAGGCAGAAGGATCGGCGAACCAAGCATAAGGACGTCCTTCTTTGAAGTCACCTGTACTTGGTGAAGTAATGAACGTACGCCCAGGACGTAGGCCGAAAAGTGTTGACATACACGACTTCCAACTTCAACGAGTTCATCGCGAGGCCGATCGTTGCTACAGCGGAGACCACTGATCGGAGATCGTGGAAGACACTTTCTGCTGGCCCAACTATCATTGTATCGTCCAGGTCCCAGGTGTTGAAAGTAGTCGTGATGCTCCGAGCAATGCTCTCTACCCCAAGAGCAAATATGAAGGTGCCCAATGAATCGCCCTATTGAACGTCGGTCGAAGTTGGTATGACCTTATCTGCGCTAAGGAACATACTCAGAGCCCTAGTGGCATATTCAGTTTCATCGTACACCTTGTTTTCCTTTTATTCTTTCGTTTCATATATCTATGCCATCATGTATCTTTCTTTCTCTCTATCTCTCTTTTCCCTATCTATCTATCAATCACACGCACACAAACACACATACACACACACACACACACGTGTATATACAAGTTTTCTTTTTACTGCATAAATGTGAAATCAATGCACTTT
>NC_068984.1:13040870-13046281 GCF_001194135.2 Octopus bimaculoides
CACACACACACACACACACACACACACACACACACACGTGTATATACAAGTTTTCTTTTTACTGCATAAATGTGAAATCAATGCACTTTAAAGTGTACATGGTGGTTTCCGAAAACGTATTGCATTTCAGTGACTGAGTTTAATGCCTTCACGGACAACAGCCGACATACCAGCACATTATAGCCTTAATTATGATTGTAGCCGAAACTGCGACAAAAGACGTAAATCTGGAATGTTCACTGCATTGTTTATCTATGCAAGGAAGTAAGGAGAAGTTCCTGTTTAACGTTTATGTTAACTTCGGTTTTTAATGATGAGTTCAGTTCGTCCCATGAAACCTTGATAAACTACATAAAGTCAAAATTACTTTTTCTTTATGGCGTTCGCTATCAGTATGGAATACAATTTTTCTCTAACATTTAATTCTATGAAGTGGTGTAAATAGGCTTGCATTCATATTTGGAATAGGTAACGCTGTTCTATAACATTTTTTTTTATCTCTGTAATGCTTTTTTTTAGTACTTAGAATACACCTAATGGGAAATGAAGATTGTGTTGCAAAGCTAATACCTTTGCTTAAAAAGACTGTTTATGTAATTGATTCGCTTAACCCTTTTCCTGTTCAAAGCATTTTTATTAGTTTGTCCTCAACGTTTATGTTTGCTATAAAACTTAGCCCTTTTTTATACGTGATATGGTGCTTTCCCTTCTTAAGTCTCAAGCTGCTCTGGTGGTCGAAACATTTGTGAATGTGTATCATATATGATATATTGATGCTAGGGAAATATGGTCCTGTGTATGACAGGTAATAGAGTAGGCAAGCAAAGGATGAAATAAAAGAACAACCACAGCGATGAATTAGATGATTGTTTGCTGGTTTCCTCTGATCAGGTGTATCGGTTTTGTTTCCAAGAGATGAAGACAAGAAGTAGTATTGTTAATTCCCAGAAGCAATATAGAGCGGTAAGAAGCGAAATAGTTTTAAAAGGGTTTCAAAATCTTGACGACATATTCACTTAACTTTGCTTCTGTTACCCCTTTTTATGCTACTAATAATAATGCAATGCTCAAACACGCATTGTGTGGTTCTGAAATACGATTTCAGTCACGAATTGTGACAAAATATATTCAAAACAAAGTGAACAATCAGGTTAGCGTGATCACGTGATGGAACAAGCTATCGGGCGTAGTTATGCATCACTGGTCACAATACGCTTCGAATTGATTTAGCTTTGAATGACGCCGCTCACTCGTCCGTTGTAGGGTTAGACGTTTACAGGCGAGAAGACTGGAGCAACGGGAAATGAAGTGTTTTGCTCGAGAACTGGGAATCGAAATCACGACCCCAGGATCGTGAACGCAACATGCCAAACCACAAGGCCACTCAGCTTCATGCACAAATATTTACTTTTAATCTACGATGTATGATACGGATTTGAGTAAAGGTCTGCCACAGCTGCGATGCATAGTTTTAATAAGAAACTTAACTTCCATGCTGATAATTTCAGTTTGATAACAAGCGGTTGATTAAACATTTTCGAAGAAACAAACACTTTGAAAGAAGCCACTTACTTTATCGAGATTCACTTGAATTTGATAGCATTCCTGTTGTCAAAGAATCATTAAAAATTGTACAAAAACAAAATTCATTGGAACATGCTATCACCTCACTTAAAATTGGTATTCTGCAACATAGTATTACAAGACTTTCTGGATAATGTTGGTTATGCAAACATAGACACAACTGCACAACTGAAGTTGGAGCAAAAACATGATAATAACAGACACAAATGTAAGAAGGTCACTTATAACGGATGATAGAAGAAAAGATGATTTTTAAAGAACACTTTGGTTAATGCTACAATGAACCCCATTTGCTAACTTGGGTGTAATATAATAGCTTTGGCAGAATTTTTATAATACGAATAAAAACTTACCTACTTAGCTAATTCTGTAAATCAAAGTTATTTCCTAAAGAATTTTATTATTTACCATATTTCATATAAATATATCTGAAATTAGAGACATCTCATAATAATTCTTAAGCATTTTTAAAGCATTTAAAATGTTTTTTTTAGATACATTCAAAGTTAATGAAAGCAATTGGGAGATTTTCAAAATTGCTCCAACAAGCAAATTTCCTTGAAAATACTTTATTTGTCTTAAAGAATGGAATTAGGTTCGTAGAAAATGAAGTCGGGAATATACTGTCATAATCCTATAATTGCTATTTCTAATGTTTGGGATACCCTGCATTTGGGAAGAAATGACAAAAGATTGAGTACCTATTCCAGCTATAACGACTCTCTGATAAGAACCCAAATATATACACATCAAGTGAATGTTTTGCATCACGCACACAGACACCCATCGACAGACATGCACACACACATACACAGAAACACAAACACACATGTATATATGTACACCTGTGTGTGAGTGTGCGCATGTGTATATATATACACACACATGTAGGAAAATCGATCATTTATATTGGCCATACTCCTTAGACTTATTGAAGGCACATGGCTCAGTGGTTAGAGCGTCGGGCTCACAGTCATGAGGTACTGAGTTCGATTTCCGGACCGGGCTGTGTGTTGTGTTTTTGAGCAAAACACTTTATTTCACTCAGCTGTAGAAATGGCAGTAAACTGCATTGATCGTTTGCCTTTCCCTAGAATAACATCAGTGGCGTGGAGAGAGAAGTCTGGTATGCATGGACAACTACCAATCTGGTATAAACAATCTTCCCTGGACTTGAGCCTCGGTTGTGTGTGTGTGGGGGAACTTTCAAGGTGCAATCACATGGTCATCCATTTAACTTTTGCTCCTTAATCTTAAAAAAAAACCGAATTACTTTTAGTACTCAAAGATAATTTAGGCCGATAATTCGAGTTAGTTAATCACCACAAGCGTCTTGCTTCTGGGTAGTCTTAGAGCTAAAAGAACACCATTTTAAAAGTGTTCTTTTTATGCTTTGTCTTATATTGAATAGTTCTTGTTATTTAAACATTTAATTCACATCATCAAAGAATTTAGAATTTTGTCCACTACTGTTCAGCTCGCAGAATTATAATTGTCTTTGAATCGTTGATGCCTTGCACACGTTTTTGCTGAGTACATTCAGCCAACTGATGAAGACATCTTTTATGCTTTAGCTTTTTATAATTAAACCTATATGCTAATATTAAAGAGATATTCTTTTTTCGTTTTTTAAATTAATAAATATAATTTTTTTTTTTTTTTGTAAAAAATTTCGGTTATATTTTCAAAAATTATTAAATATAAATTGAATGTGTATTTAGTTTCATATTTTTTAGATGATTTTGATCAATATATTTATACTCATTAAATTTAAGAAGTTAGTTTTATAAGATCTTAAGCCATACAGAAATCAATGTGGCTTACGTATTTTCAACAGAAGAATCTTCAATTACAGTTTTGGAAGAAATTTATTGCTGAGCCAATTTACCAGAAATTCGTGGCTTCTGTATTTCTTTCTTGATGTTACAATGCCAGATTCATATTTATATCATATGGCTTGTACCTTTCTCTTTTCTCTTTTTACTTCTATTTTTTCTTCTTGACGAAAGGTAACTCTCCGAAGCGTTGAAAATTCTTTGTTTCTTCCATACAACATAAAATAAATTACATTGTGCTCCTGTTTCATTCTATGCATTTTGCTTGATGTTCGTTTTTATGTTTCTGAAATCTCGCATATTAAATTCAGGTGCTACCCATTTATTTGCCGAAACATCACCTTGTTTACTACTAACTAGCAATTAGTGAAAAAAATTTGTTCATTTATATTTGTTGCTGAAAATAAATCAATATTTGTAGTTGTAACTAGCAATGAAATTTTACTGAAAATCGATACAAATATTTCTTCGATTTTGGGTTAAAAATTAACTCACTATAAAACGAAGAATAAAAATGCAATTTTTTTCGCCCGACATAAAATAATGTTACAAATAATTTTAGTTTATAAAGTGTTGATTTTTACACGAGGGATATCGACATTTCTGTTCCATCATGACCATCATGCCACCTCTTTTGATTTATCTTTGCACGGACGAGAGAGAAAAAGAGAGAGAGAGAGAGAGAGATAGAGAGACATAAATGGAAGCGGGAGTTGAAGAGAGAGGGAGAGAAAGAAAGTGAAGCCAGGTTTTTCATGTTGAAATACAAATTTAAAAGGTAAATAATATGTAACGCTGTTATTTTGTCCCATTGTATCACTGACCTATGATCAAAATCATTCCAAGCCATAGGCTTCCTGTGTGTTTGTTTTGCAGACATAGTGGAGTCTGGGCCAAGTTATCCACGCCATCCATTTTAGATGTAGCTTGAAAGATGGTGGTTACAAGAATCATGAGTTCATCGGACAAAATGCTTAGCGGGATTTCTTCCGTCTCTTTACTTCATGAGCTCAAGTACTACCGAGGTTAACTGAGCCGTTCACCCCTTCGGGGTCGGTAAGATAAGGTATCAAACAAATATTGGGGACCATGTAATCGACTTGGCACATCCCCTCAAAATTGCTGGACTTGAACGCTGGAACGGAATAACGATTCATTCAGGGTAGATGTTGTGCTATCGATGACTAATGCATCTATAAAACCGAGTAACTGGCCTAGGGTTCAGAAAAAAAAAAATGTAACTTGAAGGAGATTAATTTTTTATTTGTAGTAGGTCGAGCTATAGTGTAGCGGCTCCCTCGTAATTGCTTGATCGAATTCTTCCGAACGACAATGGTTGGTAAGGCGAAAGCACAGACTGTGAACGAGAGGAAAATAATAGAAAGATAGATACATAGACACAGAGAATGATAGGGAATGAGATAAAGAGTGAAAGAGAAAAGGAGAATGAAACGTGGCACAGGAAAAAAAGAGCTCATGGGGGAAGGAGAAAGAGTTTAAAGACTTCGGAGCTGTTATATATTTCAGAAATGCATGAAGAATTTCGTAATATGTCTTACGTATATAAAAGTAAGCCTTAATGTCTATATGGTTCTACATCAAATTTATGAACCAATGAGGAAGCCCTTAAATTATCGCCCGACCAGATAGAATTAACTACGAAATCCTACTTAAATTACTCACCACTATCACGAAAGCGAAAGGACGTCGTTGAACAATGGAGTCTTAGATGTCTGTGAAAGCAAATGAGAAGGTCACGGCAAGAACGTCTATGATTGTATAGATAGGCATGATTGCTCAAAACTGACCTCGTGCGGATGACCACCATTATCAGCACACCACTCCGTCACCACCACCACCACCACTAACACCACCACCAACACCACCGCCTTCCCATCACACCACCGCCCCATCACGACCTCCACCAAAATCATCGTCAACGTTATCACCAGAACTACCCCGACCACCACGTCGACGACGAAGATGAGCACC
>NC_068984.1:13047010-13051306 GCF_001194135.2 Octopus bimaculoides
TATATATATATATATATATATATATATATGAATATAATAGATGTTTTGATAGGCGCACTCACTCGTATATAGAGATAAATATACACAAAAATATATTCATATGCAAGCATGCTCAAAATTTTATATATAGATGTGTGTGAGTGTATATATATATATATGTGTGTGTGTGTGTTTGTGTTTGTGTTTATGTAGTATATATATATGTATATGTAATAGATGTTTTGATATGCTCACTCATTGATATATTCAGATAAATATACAAAAACATATATTCACATGCACGCATGCTCAAAATTTTATATATAGATGTGTGTGTGCGTATGTCTGTTTGTGTATGTGTGTGTGTGTGTGTGTGTGTGTGTGTGTGTGTGTGTGCATGTGAATTTTGATAGTAGAATGCTATGACCGAGACAGCGACCTGTAACGTACTCTACAATAACATGAATAACTGCACACAATATCTATCTATCTATCTATCTATCTATCTATCTATCTATCTATCTATCTATCTATCTATCTATCTATCTATCTATCTATCTATCTATCTATCTATCTATCTATGTACATGTGTGTGTCTGCGTTCATATGTGGGTGGCTGCGTATTTGCGAGCGCCTTTGTGTCAAGTAAGGCCTAGCACCGTGAGTGTTTCGGTATAGATATTCGTTGATGTTTACTCAGTACAATATCATTTTCTACATACCTTCATATGCAACTATTTTGTATACTAACGTAGCTATGATCGTCCTACTAAAGTATACAAACACGAGAACTTTAGAGAAAGTTAGAAAACAATAATACACTTGCTTATCAATGATATTAGGCTTGCCGGGCGGCTCATTCATCCATTACTTCACAAGTGCAGCAGACCCCGGAGACCGGTTACATACAACGAGTGTCATTGAGAAGGTGTCTCATTTATCAAATCGACATGGCATAAAACCATGTGAACCATTTTACACTTCGTCCCCAAAAGGAAAACTTGTGTGTGTGTGTCTGTGTGTGTGCATGTGTGATTCTGTTTGTGTGTGTGTGTGTGTGTGTGTGTGTGTGTGTGTGTGTGTGTGACACAGGAAAGTGAAACTAATGACAATTGGTGTTCACACACTTTAATCGATCTGATAATTTCAGTGACATTTTTCACGCTGTTAACCATAAATATAAAGCTTGATCATTATTATAATTTTTATTGTAAGTAGTTACTTTTGTTGTTCATCACCACCACCACCACCACTAGTACTTATTCTATCGGTCTCTTTTGCCGAACCGCTATATTACGGTGACGTAAACCCACCAGCATCGGTTTTCAAGTGATGTTGGGGGACAAACACAGAAACACAAACACATACACACACACATATATATACATATATACGACGGGCTTCTTTCAGTTTCCGTCTACCAAATTTACTCACAAGGCTATAGTAGAAGACACTTGCCCAAAGTGCTTCGCAGTGGGACTGAACCCCGAACCACGTGGCTGGTAAGTACTTACCACACAGCCACTCCTACGCCTACATTATTTACATAATTCCTCATCTCTTAAACATAAAACTGAAATTACATTAATATTACAAACTATTATATGTTCCTTTAGTTTGCAAGGATTTTATCTCGAGGCTTTTGTTACATTTTTCTTAAAATCTTCAGTTTCTTGCTTAGACTGACATGTTTCTGCGGGTCTACATTTCCAATATCTGTCAGTAATTACGGTGTTGTGCCAAGCGTACCAATTATTACAGAAACAACTGGTTAACTCCTGATATTTTACAATTTCCTCATTTTCATTTTATTAATTCAACTTTCTCTCTTGTCTTTTGTCTTCAGCAATGACTCGTTTTCGTGCTTTAGTAGTACGATCAGTCTTTATAAAGAATTGCTATACAATCCTGTAATCATAATTTACCGTTACAGCTTCTCGTCTGAGTTTTTAAAAAGCTCATTTCTATCACTTTCAGTCTCACACTCAGTTAACATTGTAATACACTCTTTTACTGAAAAGAGTCATACCTGGTCTCACACTCTTTTATGCTACCTTCCAGTATTCACTTAAAAGCTGGTTAATACTTTCGTCTATTTTACCACAGATTCTGCGTTTCCTCTGTGGTCGAAGTTTTTCGATCTTTGTCTTTATCAATTTCGTTCTGATGTCTTGTTCCTAAATGGCTATAATTGAAAATTCAGATTCTAGTTTTGGTTTCCATCTGTCACGCACAGCCAGCGTTCGCCACTCCCAGAATAGGTTTATTGCATAAATTGCCTATACAATTGTCTTTTCTTCTTGGATTCTCTCAGCTCAGTTTCCATGATTTATTAGATATTTCTGGTCGTATATAAATTTCTTCCTTTACTATACTCAACAGAATTATTCAAACACAATATCACAAGACTGATGTGATTCTGCATTGAACACATTTCTGCTTCCTTGTCTTCGTGGTAAATAAACCCTTTCGATATGAAGTTTTGTATAGTGAGCGTTATGCGTGGTGTGTAGATTCTCAGTTCTACGATACAACTCATGTGGATCTGTTAAAAGATCTGTATAATTCAATTTGAAAAAAAAGCAGAATATCTCAGAACGGGTATTGCTTACGTATTAATTGCCTTGATATCATACTTTTTTTTAGTTTCGTTTCGGGCATCTTCCGAATCATTCTTTTGTACTCTTCGTCGACATTTTTTCTTATTTCTCTTTCCATTACTTTATCACCTTGCAACGCTTCGAGGTACTTATTCCCTTCATTCTCTCTCAGTAAACAAAACATATCATCGTCTGCTATCTTTATACCATTGCATTCAATCTTCCGATTTCTTTTCATTATTAAAGCTGCCCGTTTAATATCCCTAATATCCTTGCTAATTATTCCTACTGTTCCAACAAGGGGAAAAAAGTCTTTATCATTTTTGTTGCATAGTTTGAGGTCCCCCGTACGTAGCAGATAATTTATTTTCAACCTGGTCTTATCAAGCTCGTTCGCAGGGCTGCATTTACTCAGTATGCAACACATTACAATGAAGTCAGCCACCAAAAGTAGTGGAGAGTGTGTCTCCCTGTAACAGACAACCATCCTTCGTATTTTCACATTTTCCAATGACTTCCTTCGACGTTTTAGCTTTACTCCATTTTTATAAAAGCAAAACTCTTAATTTTCTTATTCATAATCAGTGTCCTCAAGTACTCCAACAACCAAAATTTCGAAACTTTATCGTAGGATTTCTCAAAATCCATCCAATCAAGGTTTACACCTTTATTTCTTGTTCGTACCACGTTTAATATCTTGCTAACGATATTTAACAGATTAGGAGTTCATTTGCACTCTTATTTCTTTATTGCCCACAAGGGGCCAAACATAGAGGGGACAAACAAGGACAGACCCAAGTGCGTAACTGGTACTTAATTTATCGACCCCGAAAGGATGAAAGGCAAAGTCGACCACGGTGGAATTTGAACTCAGAACGTAACGGCAGACGAAATACCGCTAAGCATTTCGCCTGGCGTGCCAACGTTTCTGCCAGCTCGTCGCTTTTTTCATTAGGAGTTCATTTGCACCCCTTTTATTCTCCTAGTAATAGATTCTTCTTCTGGAGAAAGCTATAAAATTAATCTACTATGAGGTTAGAGGTTAGTACGAGGTAAGCATGCAATACACCTGACTTCCCTTCTTTATTTTGCCCTAATGTATGGACATTGTCTTTCTTTTTTGTCATCCTTGTTGGTGCTCCATTTTGTATAAAGCCAGTGAGAAACAATTCTATACAGCATACTTGTGAGATTTTAAACCAAAAAACCCTTACACCACATTTTCAGCATGGTTTATCACTCTCATCTCTCATCTGTAATATATATATTCTCTTGCCTTCACCTGTTTTCCATTTTCCTTTTAAACACCAATAACCACTTTTATTGTGTTATGTTCAAACTCTTTGCTTCAAATATCTGACCAAAAGTATTTTGTCGCTTCACTATTTATGTTATGCCATTATGCTGGTTAGCATTCTCATTGTCCACCGAGTGACGCAAATTTCCTATCACTCTCTCTGTGTCCCTCTCTCTCTCTCTCTCTCTCTCTGTGCCCCCCTCTCTCTCTCTCTGCCCCCCCTCTCTCTGTCCCCCTCTCTCTCTGTCGCCCCTCTCTCTCTCTGTCCCATCTCTCTCTCTATATATATATATATTATATATATATGCATACAAGCATATATATATATATATATACAGGGTGTCCACAAAGTCTGGCTACATGGAGTAAATAAAATCATAACATAAACAATTAAATATAAACAATAATAATTTCTTAAAG
>NC_068984.1:13051564-13059840 GCF_001194135.2 Octopus bimaculoides
ATATATATATATATATATATATATATATATAATATATTATTCAAGTATAAGTGTATATAAATACTTGTACATACATATATAAGCGTATGTATGTACAAGACATCAATTATCGTGTCTGTTGTTATATAGTATTTGTGTCTCTTAAGTTACATGAATTAGCAGATGTCCTTGTCTTTTAGCTTTGTATGAACATAGATTGATTAAATCTGAAGCAAGGGTTGCATTCGTGACCATCATTTTTTAAATATAGATCATGGACTATCCTGCCCTAATTTATCAGTCACTTTCGTTAAAATTGTGGAGCGTGATATGAGGGAAATTTGCCCTTTCTAGTAGGTCGTACGATCGCCTTGATACTTGCTTGTTGTCTCCTGCAATTTAAGACTTAATATATATTTGTAATTATTTGAACTATATATTAGCAGATATGATATAGGAACTATAACCAAGAATAAAACACGATTTAATTTATGTGGTTTAGTTATTTCATCCACCTCACTAATATTTAAGAAAATAGCATGAATGTCATGATTTTGTTCATTTAAGAAATGATTAGAACTGATCAGCTGTAGATGGATGAATGTGCATTCTTATGTTGAACTCGTTCGTCTGCGTTTATCGTACTGAAATCAATGTAAAAGTAATTATTCTGTAAAAATCATGTGTCTTTGCTTATATGTGTAGTGTTTATTTTCGTTTGTGGAAAAGAATTTGGAGGTCAGGCGGTTTAGCTTAAATGGTAAGGCATTCCAACCGGATACTGGAGGGATATGAGTTCGATCCTCATGGCTAGCTGTCCACAAATTTTTCTGCTGTTAAAAAGCCTAAAAAAAAAAAAAAAAAATGGATTTTATCCTTTATATCTATACTGTTCAGAATCTATGCGTTGAATAAAATTGACCTTTCTACTTGTTCTACTATACATTTCAGCGCTTGGAAAACAAACTTGTTTGTTTACATATGGCGTGAAATAATTATTTCTTTGTTTTTTTTTTTATCAGGCCTTGTGCCTATAATAGAAAGGACTATAATTTCTTTTTATGTAACATTATTTATTTTCGATTACATAAGCATTAAATATATAACTTTGTTTTATGCCCAGATATCTCAAAAGTGAATAGGCAGGATTCTTTTATGAAAGGATTTATTTCTAGAAATATAATAATGTCATTTGATGCATTTAAATAAAATTTAATCTAGTATTTAGTAGACATGCTTTGTACAGATTTGATATTTTAACCCAGTTGTGGTGTTCGGACAAACAAAACGGTACAATGATGGACGGCTGTTCAATTTTGACATACCCGTGTAAGTGAAATGAATAATTTCATTCGTATGTGTAATAAATATTCTTTGCAAATATCTCTAATAAAATTTTACATTTGTTTATATGTTTTATAAACAGTTATATCGGTTATGTATTTAATAAATATTTATTTTTGCAGATATTTTTAATATCAGTTTTTGCTCATACGTATAATGTTTATCTTCGCCTATATATGTAATATATATCTTTTTCGATTATATGTAAGAATTATTTTGTTTTTCGCTTATTTGTGTAATGAATATTTATTTTCACTTCTACTCTTTTTCTTTTTTACTCGCTTCATTCATTTGACTGCATCTATGCTTGATCAGTCTTGGAGAATTTTCGTCGAACAGTTCGACCTCAGTACTTATTTCATCTTTAGCCGTACCGCTAAGTTACGGGGACGTAAACACACTAACACCGATTGTCAAGTTATGACCGGGGTCAAACACAGACACAAAGACACACACACACACACTATATATATATATATATATATATATATATATACGACGGGTTTCTTTCAGTTTCCGTCTACCGAATCCACTCAAGGATTTGCTCTCTCCGAGGCAATAGTAAAAGACACTTGTCCAAGGCGTCACGCAATAGGACTGAACCTGGAACCATGTAGTTGGGAGACAACATTCTTACCCCCGGTGTGGGTGGGGTAGTAGTGAACATTAGAGGGATGATGAGAAGATTCCACTACTACTCCACCCCACCACCACCTGGGAAAAATGCTTTACATTCTGAGTTCAAATTCCACCTAGGTTGACTTTGCCTTTCATCCTTTGAATGTGTAACCAGTTCAGTTGGTCATACAACCAGAATGATCATCCTAGAAACAGATGAAGATCCATTTCCTTTAGTTTCTGTTTACTTATAGACATCAGCAAATGAGCCAATGAGGTAATCTCTGTGTGGTTGTTCAATTTGCTAGACATAACAGCCAAATCGTCCTTACACTATGCTGTAACATTTTTAAAATGATGGATGCATTAAATAATGTTGCCCTACATCTTCAATAAAAATACAGAATGGCCTATTATGACCTAACCTGGGTTTAAACCGAAAGGCTTTCGTTGCAACGAATGTAAACACCAAAGAGCTTCACGAAATATATGTAAAATATACATGAAAAATATATGAAAAATATTTCTTTTACTCCTTTACGTGTTTCAGTCATTTGACTGCGGCCATGTTGGAGCACCGCCTTTAGTCGAGCAAATCGACCCCAGGACTTATTCTTTGTAAACATAGTACTTATTCTATCGGTCTCTTTTGCCGGATCGCTAAGTTACTGGGACGTAAATACACCTGCATCGGTTGTCAAGCGATGTTGGGGGGGGGCATCACAGACACACAAACACATACATATACATATATACCACGGTCTTCATTCAGTTTCCGTCTACCAAATCCACTCACAAGGCTTTGGTCGGCCCGAGGCTATAGTAGAAGACATCTCCCCAAGGTGCCACGCAGTGGGACTGAATCCGGAACCATGTCGTTGGTAAGCAAGCTACTTACCACACAGCCACTCCTGCGCTTATAATATGTAAAATATTAAGGCAATTGACAAAAAATATCTAAAATAAAATTCTAATTGATAAATATAAAATTTTATCAAAATAAAACACGCAGGTGAAGTAAATCTCGTGGTGTGAAGAATCAACACAACAGGCAGGTGAAGTGAAACACAACACAACGTGTGGTTGTCATGGTAACAAGCTGTTAATGCCTTGCTGTCTGTTGATTGGCTAAAATTACTGAAATTTTCCTAGCTTTAATTCCAAATAATATCAGATTCTTTAATTTACGAGATAAAGTAATTGATTGATCTTAATGAAAATTCAGAGTTGCATCGATACACCAAAATTGAAAGCAATCTGACCAAAATTAAAATTAAATTTGCGAATCAATTTAACTAGATCCGAAATTACAGCATGGCATCTATAACATGAAACACCCGTAAAATATTAACAAATTTCCCATTGTCTTATATGAAGAATAATAAGGGACTTCTTAATTAACCAAATGAATAATAGAAGAAATAGAGCCGGATGAGTCTTCGATTAATCCTCTATATCACTGCTTCGCAAAGTGGGCGGTATTGCACCCCCTGGGGGCGGTGGTAAGTTCCAAGGGGACGTTGAAGGAAAACAGAGTGGCGATTTATGTAAAAACAACAAAATAATGGTTTCATTAGTTTAGATTTTATTTGTGAAATACTGCTGTTTTGAGTCGGCTTCAGAAAGAGGTCTATGTTTGTGATGGTTAGTTGGGATAGGAACACTAGGAATGTGGCCTCGGTGTCTAGGGGGCGGCAGCCCGAAAATGCGTGGGAACCACTGACTTATATGGTTACGTCGACTAGAAACAATAGACGGATTCTTTCGCCTTACACTTAAATGTCTTTAAGTATAGAAGGAGATCTTGGTTAATGTGATTCGACATACACTTTATCTGAAAAACAAAAGAAAATAAAAACAAAGCAAAATCTAAATAAAAACCCAGAATGGTCACGGATGAGTCCCCTCTCCGTATAGGTACACTCGATCATCACTAACCTGCGTTGTAAACAACTATAACATATGGCATTTGTCAACTTGATAATCTTATTCAATGTATCAAATTCATTTCTTACTTGTCAGATGCCCTGAACAATCTTTGTGTTACTGAGGAATTTCAACCATGTTTCGTGGTCTGCTACCACAACAGCTCCTTTATAGGATCCAGTTAGCTCAAGAAATCATCAGGAGGAACCACGTCCGGTTTCGGCCCCTACTCCTCTACCGTTTTGACGTGGCGGGCCCCCCACCTTTCGGAGGTGTCTTCAGCTCTGGTGTTGGGTGCATGTCTTCTTTCTTCTATTTCCTGGCCTCTTCGATGTAGCATCAACGAGTGTCAGCGTCCGACTGATAACTTGCTGCGTTATTTGATTTCGGCCACTTAATCCTTGTCTTCTTCACGCCTATCACTGTTTGTGACTGTTCTATTTCAACTGTGGAATGTCCCTCGCTATGGTTATTTTCCAGGAGGTTCTGGCCACACGTCTTACGGTTCATCAACCCGCGTTGTTGAATTACTTTCTTCTGACATACCTTCCCTTGGTGGATTCTGAGCCCGATGTAACTAGCAAACACCTTTCCGCAGCAGCTGACGTTTTCGTTGCAATTTTACCCCGGATCGGGCTGCAAGCCCATTGATCCTTCGTTAAGCTAATGCGTAACGAAGTTGCAAGATATGAAATATATAACATTTTCATAGCTGAAAAATGTGTCAATATTAAGTTATAAATTAAGTACCAGTTACGCACTGGGTCGATATAATCGACTTAATCCCTTTGTCTGTCCTTGTTTGTCATTATACAGAACGTAGCGGCAGACGAAATACCGCTAAACATTTTGCTCAGTTTGCTAGGGATTCTGCCAGCTCGCCGCCTTACAGAAAACACAATAATCTTTTCTACTCTAGGCACAAGGCCCAACATTTTTGGGGAGGGCCTAGTTGATTAAATCTACCTCCGTACACAACTGGTACTTAATTTATCGACCCCGAAAGGATGAAAGTCAAAGTCGACCAGGGCGGAATTTGAACTCAGAACCTAGCGGCAGACGAAATACCGCTAAGCGTTCGCCCGGTGTGCTAACGATTCTGCCAGCTCGCCGCCTTACACCAAGGACAATAATTATTAATAAATTGACGGGACATTGTAAGGGTTTTATAATAATTAGTTCATTTTCCCCAATACAATGTAATTATTTGGAGGCTGTACAAATTATTTTCCGTTCACTATCCACCCAGATATCGTTTTCTATTATCTTTGCCAACGCCATTCTATGCCTGCGAAGTAATACAAGAAAAGAATTTGGACAGAGACCAAAAGAACTCAGAATCGAGTCGAATGGAAGATTCGATAACAAATAAGTCTTCAGAAACCACGATTTATTTTTCTGAAAAAAGTTACTGTTAACAGAAATCCATCAGGGTTGTAAGGTCAAATTAAATTTCAATTAATTTTGTTCTGTGGCACTTCTACACGGGACTGGCATTCTGTAAGTATAATACATTAGACAGGCAAACAGACACGCTCACACACACATACACACACATATACACACACTTGAACGCACGCACGCACACCCACGCAGACACACACATACACACACACACACACACACACACACACACACACGTACACAGATACACATACATTTCTACATGCGTTTAATTATGCATAGGTATATATATATATATATATATATATATATATATATATATATATATATATATATGATTAGCACATCTAACCTGCTACTTTAGATATATTTATTAGAACGTCTGAAGCTACTCTAAACGTCCAGAGATACCATCTTTTGTTGAAAATACCTGGTAATTAAGCACGGAGTATTTCGGCTGACGAAATGATTGTCTGCATCAGTGGACGACACTATTGTGTCACGTGATTTCACCGTGCGCAGATCATCATCGAAAACCAGCCTGAAACCAAATGCCAGAACAAAGATCAGCCGAACCAATATAATTTATTAATAGCCAAACCACCAATGATGTCGCGAAACTCAAAGCAGAAATTCTCCTTTTATCGTTTATACATTTGGGAATCCATTAATATACACAGTATTGATGCAAAAGTTTTAAGACAAGGCGGTAAGAAATTTGCTTCTCAACTGCATGGTTCCAGGTTCATTCCCACTGCAGGGCACCTTGAACAAGTGTCTTCCAGTATAGCCTCGGTCCAACAAAGTAGTTGTGAGTGGATCTCGTAGATGACAACTGAAAGAATCCCGTCATATATATGAATGTCGCTTCTATTTTTTAATTGTTATAAATCTTCCACTGAGGAGGGAACCGGTTTCCAACAAAGATGTAGTTAACACAGACAAATTCACATTTGGAACTTGAGAAAAGTCTTGCAATTTTTACTATTCCACTCACAGATTGAACATGTAATGTACGAATGAGCCGGTCGATTTCTCTTTCTGAAAATCCCAGTTTATCTAGATTCTCCTTTAAGCATTTACCAACAAAACCTAGTGCTCCAATTATTATTGGTATGAATATGAATTCATAGTTTGAGTATAGAAGCTGTAGGTTTCGAAGCAGTCCTTCATAGATATCCTCTTTCTCTTTGATTTTCCAAGAGATATTTATATCTGCAGGGCAGCTGACCTCTATGATGGTACATACGTTTGCCTCTCTGTCCCAAACAGTAACATTCGGTCTGTTATGTTTACATATGACAGAAGTTTGTAGAGAATATTCCAAGAGTATTCCTGCAGTTGGTGTTTATGTATGTATTCCATAACTGAAGGATTTTCTAAGTTTATTTCAAGACAGTCTTTTTTGCAGATGGCATTGTAAATTGTTTTAGCAACAACATCGGGCCGCATAGGGAGGTAGTACCGTGACGACATTTTAAGACAGCTGCTAATCACATGCGTGATGTCTTCCACAGAAACATGACATAACCTGCATATGCGGTTGCGCCTTGAGATTACAAGAGCGTTACTGTCTCTCTTATTCACTAGGCACTTTGTGACAAACTCCTGTTTCTGCATTGTAATGTATGTATGTAAGGTATGTCTCTATATACATACACGTATACATACATATATACGTATATAGACAAACATATATATATATATATATATATATATATATATATATATATATATACACCACTTGGTGTGCTTACACTCCTGTAACATGGCGGTTTGAAAGAAGAGTTCGATAAAATAAGTACCTGGCTTAACAAAAAATAAATCCTGGGATCGATTTATTCGACTAAAATAAATTGTTCAAGGCGATGTCACAGCATGTGCCGTAGTCTAATGACTGAAATAAGTCAAAGATATAAGATAAAAGACAAAAGATGGAATGAACAGACTTGAATACAAATCACTACATCTGTGCTTGTAAACCCAGTCATCTGAAAACGAGCAAAAGGTCATATTCACTTCTACTCTAAGCACATCGCCCGAAATTTTTGGGGAGGGGCCCAGTCGATTATATTGACCCCTATACGCAACTGGTACTAAATTTATCAACACCGAAATGATGAAAGGCATAGTCGACCTCGGTGGAATTTGAACTCAGAACGTAGCGACAGACGAAATACCGATAAGCATTTCGCCCGGCCTGCTAACGTTTCTGCCAGCTCGCGGCCTCATGTAAGATCATATTAATACAATAATGTGTATATGAGATGTGAAACAGTCGGTAATTGTCAGCTGATACTAAAGCACACAAATAATTATTGTGATTTGTAATAATATTACCTTTTCTGTATAACGACTTTTAAATAGATCCTTGGTGCTTGGAATTCAATTCAGTAGCTGTCAACTGATGATCGCAAGGATTTCTACGCGTACCAGCGGTATCATCACGCTTTCTATTGATGCGGAGTAACCAGAGAACAACCAAGTACTTCTTGATACACTGTAACATGCATGTTCCTTATGCTTCTGTTTATGTGTACATACCAGTGCTTTCCAGTCGGTGTGTCACGACACAGCCAGAGTTGGCATAGTCAATGGCTTGGTGTTCTGCGTGGTTTTTATGTTTACGTAACACTATCGATGGACAATGTCAATATCAATCTCACACAGCTTAAGGATATGGCAATGAGGTAATAGGTCCGAGAAACTTTGGTAAACACCTGCTGAGCGTACGTGCATTCTTCTATACACACACACACGCATCCATATCCACACATATGTATACATGCATGGCATCATAAAGAAGAATAGAGACCTATACATGTTCAAAACTTGTTTATTACACTATTTGCATGGAATTCAATGTGAATTTAACAGCGATAAGAGAGTAATAAACAAATCGCGAAGATGCATAAATTCTCCATTCTAATTTACGATGTTTTTATTATAGACAGGGTATCCTGTATAAAATTCTTTAAGTAATATATGTATATATATATATATAT
>NC_068984.1:13060552-13061723 GCF_001194135.2 Octopus bimaculoides
TATATATATATATATGGGGTAAAAATGCATCGGGATTAGTTTAAAACTTTTACTTTTAAACTTTTAAAGATTTAACCGGTTTCACAGATTTTTGTAACTTTCAAAAGTCGTGATAGAGAGAGGCGAAGCTATACTGCAATATTCTGCTTCTGATTGAAATTACCAAATAATCTTGTTTATATAGAGAGACCAAGCACGGATAAAGAAAGAAAATATATTCATAAAAAATTCAAATTAAAACTGAATATATTTTAACAAGCTACATTCACGGAAAACTATTCACGCATAAACTCATTCTACTGCTTGTCATGTTGAATTGATATATCGAACAACCTAAACTTTGCTAACTGGCAGAATCTACGCGTACGTAAGTGTTGAATGATTAGAAAAATGACATTCAATAGCTAAATTTGATGCCTGTATAACATAGACACAAGCCGTAACTATTCAACCATTAGGCTACATAGAAACAAATGCTGTCCACTCTATCACTCGTCAGATTAAATTTAGAGAACATTATTTTGGGATTGTCACTAGACATGTTCATTCAACTGTGTCAGCCTTGATTTTCGGTGCAAAAAATATAGTCACATGGTATTAACGCACGGACGAAGTGGGGAACCTACAAAAATTTCTAAGATTTTTACTGATCACGAGATCTTCCTCTGCTACATTTGACAGATAAAATTCCGACAGCGTTGGTTTCTCAGGATTGTTACTGGACATGTTCACTCAACCGTGACAGCTTTAACCATCGGCGACAAAGATATCGTCACATGACACTAAAGTACGGATGTAGAGGAATATTTACAAAAATTTCTAGGCCTGATCATGTGATGTTCCCTCGACCAATCAAAACGTATCCAAAATTGATACTAATTTGAGCCATGTTCTCTCTATACATAGAAAAAAAACAAAACAATTTATGAATTCCAATCCGAAGCAACACAGTTGCAGCATAGCTACACGTCTTTCTGTCTCAAGTTTTGAAACTCAGAGAAATCTATGAAACCGGTTAAGTTTTTACAAATTTAAAAATAGGAAATCTAAACGAATCCCAATGCATTTTCAACTGGCTTTTTCAATAGTTCTCTCTCATTCTGTTTGTCTGTTTCTGTCTTTCTGTCTGTCTGTCTGTCTGTCTGTCTCTGTCTCTCTCTCTATGTATATA
>NC_068984.1:13061939-13063279 GCF_001194135.2 Octopus bimaculoides
ATATATATATATATATAATCGTATAAATTTAAAGACGTAGAGATTGTAATGAAAAGTTAATACTGATGTAAATATGAATGGGTTGCATCAATCTTAAATCTACTCATTTGGCCATCAATTCATTTCAATGAGACAATTGCTGGAAAGATGAATAGTGGGCGTATTACTCAAAAGATAAGACCAAAATAATTATTTTACGTATGGAATTAAATAATAATTTAGCTCTAGGGGAATCTACTTGCAGATTACAGGGTAAGCTGCACCAGGCTATGTTTACTTTCCAATGACGCTTGTTGCTTCCAAAATATTGTATATCCCAGATATAATTGATTGTCCTTTGCTTTAAACGTCTTCTCGGAAAACGTAATTGCATGTGTGAATAATATCACTGAATATGTTTTGTTTGAAAGACAACGTTGAAAGCTTCCTTGAGGTGTTTTCATCATGATCTTTATAATATTCTCACCGTCATCTTGACAATATTTCTCCGACGCTCACAAGAAATATTGGTGTGTCTACCTCATATAAACTGTACACAATTTTTCTTAGTCCACAATCAAAATTCTGACCAAACGATTATGTTCGAAAACAATTATTCGAAAAACATTTACCCGAATGGAAAATTGTATGAATGAAACTTATTTATAAAGACAATTATACGAAGTGTTAATTATTCTTATTTTTAAAAATTTATATAAACAAAAATGATAAAATTAAAAATCAAGTACACAATGATGTTTATTTCGAATAATTGTTTAAGAACAATTTTCATTCCACGGACCAAACTATCAACTTCTGATATACAGATGTATGTTGGATCTCTTCCATTTTCCCCCCAGTTCGGTACATTGCACAAAATCTCTAGCGACCAACGCCCTTCTTCAAATTTTTCTTTCCTTTTTTTCTTCTCTCTTCCTTCTGCCGATCCTTTCCTTCTAGCATGCACCTTAATTCATCAACTGCATTATCATTCTTTTTATTTTCCCCACAACGTTTTCCCATTCTAATATTTTTGATGCAGGTTTTTGCATCCAAAGCTTCGAGTCTCTTTCCTTTCTTTCCAAGCCATTACACACCTCGGAATTACTCAGAGAGGGTGGGGACTGCTTCGGAAACCTGGACGCCCTATGCCAAATATATTAATTGGTGGTGCTCCATTATGGTCGCAGCCACTATCCGAGAACAAAGGAAGGTAAAAGGATATATACACACTCACAGAGAAACAAATACACACAATGTAAAAGTTTGATGGAGTTTACTATTTGTTTAACCCCGCCTAATTAACGAAGCAACACACCTTATATACATGTGCATATATGTATGTATATATATATATATAT
>NC_068984.1:13063488-13065009 GCF_001194135.2 Octopus bimaculoides
TATATATTAATATGTGTGTATGTATTTGTGTGTGTAGATAGATAGACCGTTTGATAGAATGATATTCTTTAACACTTTAAAAAGCACTCTTGAAATTATTCGTCTATTCAAAGTTGGAGCTGTGCCTAAAATTGTAAGCCGAGAAAACGCAGACGTAATCTCGTGGCGAGCAAATTTCACGACCTGGTTTAGAAATTCCATCGTATCCCTTCGCTCTTACTCTACAACCGCTGTCAGTTTTCATACTTATATATGAAACAGTTATCGAGAATTAATGAGCACGAAGATGAATCGTGGTAATGTAAGCTCTGGCGGACGAAATTAGTGAATTGTTTACGTCTTTCGAGATGTATCGAATTCGCTATCTCACTATTCATCTGTAGCTTGACATTTCGACTAATAGTTGATAGTAGATATAGAATTTAATTAAATACGTTGGTGCCAAAAACTGAAGCGGCATAATATTTATTTATTTCTCTTGGAGAAAGATAGAATATAAAACAGTTTAATCAGAACCAGAAATGTTCTTATCATTGGGAACTAAAAACTACAAACATGATTATTTATATGCATGCATACACACAGACACACACACAGACACACACGCTCAAACGTACACACAATATACATACATATTTATAGGTATACATACTTATCTATATATACATATATACACATATACATATATGCATACATAAATACACACACACACACACACACACACACACACACACACACACACACACACACACACACACATATATATATATATGCACATATATATATATATATAAGTGAACAGGCCAGTATTATCAAAAGAAAGAAATATATCAACGCAAGGTCTGAACGAAGAGAAAACAACAGCTTATTAGCAACACGAAGGTGCCCGGACACGTTTTTGTCCGGGGCCCCATCTCCGGCCGATCAAGCTACACTTTATGAAGCGATCATTAAGATGCAAGTTGCATCACTACCGATGCACATTATATGATGATCAATCAACGCACAAAGGTGTTAGCATGCAGTTCGTTGACAGTAGCTCTCTTTGTTTCGTTTATCGTTCGTGGTTAGTCATAAAATCTTGCTCTAATTCAAAACCAATGTCCGTCCAGCGAAAGGATACGTTGCATTTTAAGGTCTGACGTATTTTCCTTGTCACTTTTAAATGACACTAATAGATAAGCACTCGAGGACAAAACCACAAACAATGATGAACAATCGTTTTATCATAATTTACCCTGTCGCTTGATATCCGATGTTATAGTTTCGATTTTCTCTCACCTTCTAAATCACACACGCACACACTCACACACACAAACAGATGTATGTATGTGAATATATATATGTCTATATGGATATATATTTATATACACATGTATAATTGTGTATATATATACATACATATATATATATATATATGTATGTATATATATTTACATGAAAATATATATGTGCCTATGTATATGTTTATATATATATATATATGTATATATAGTGTATATATATGTATTGTATATATAT
>NC_068984.1:13067447-13071710 GCF_001194135.2 Octopus bimaculoides
GGGGTGGATGGCACGATTTAAAGTTCAAGTATTGGTGTGTGTCTGTGTGTTTGTAATATATATCTGTGGTAATGGCGGTGTTCTTTTTAATTACCATTATATCTAGAAATGGTAATTTGCTACTGTTCATCTCCTTTGTGAATTGGATGGATGGGTGTAGATTGTTCAGGAGGGTGTTAAATTCTTCCACAATGCTTTGAGGTTTGGTCCAGATTATGAAGCAATCGTCCAGGTATCTCTTCCATGCTTTTTCTATAAGCTTCCTAAATTCGGTGTTATATCTCTCCTCTATTTCCTGGTAGAGTTTTTGTTCCAAGTAACCCATCTCTACAGTATATATATATACCGGAGTAAGCACATAAAATGTGCAACAAGGTGGAAAAAAGAGTACTCAAATACGAAATGGAAACACCTAGCATCATAGCATCATAATTTTGAAATATATATAAAACCGTCAAAAGCTTGTTAATTTTTTTGTTTTTTGATTTATTATTAGTGTTGCTTAATATGTTTTACTAAAATTGCTGTTTCTTTTCAGATATCATCAGAAAAAAATAATTAAAATTCATTTAAATGATAGATATATCGAACTTTCAAAGAGGTCAAATTGTTGGTGCACGTATGACAGGCGCTAGCGTGACGAAAACAGCCGAAATATTTGGTGTATGAAGAAGTATTGTCTCGAAAGTAATGACAGCATTTGAGGGAGAAGGAAAAACCTTCTTTCGAAAGAAAACTCCGGAAGAAAACCAAAACTTTCAGAGAGGGACCGTCGGACTCTTACGCGAAGTGTTGGAAAGGATCAGAAAAGTACAGTTCCCAAAATTACTGCAGACCTTAATGACCACCTCGAGAACCCAGTTTCCTCAAAAACTGTTCGCCGAGCGCTTGACAAAACCAGATTTCACGGGAGGGATGCAGTCAGAAAACCACTACTTTCAAAACCAAACGTGGGAAAACATTTAGAGCAGAGTAAAAACCTACAAAATTGGTCTCTAGACCAGTGGAAGAATATTATTTTCTTGGACAAGTCATCCTTTACCTTATTCCCGACCACAGCCCTAGTATAGATGTGGAGGCAGCCAAAAGAAACATTTGACCCATACTGCCTTCTTCTAACTGTTAAACATATATTCTTTTATTCTTCTTTCAGTCATTGACAGTGGCCATATTGGAGCACTATCTTAAATGGTTTTAGTCTAAGATATCGACCCCAGCACGTATACTCTTATATATATATATATTCTTTATGTATGTACGTATGTATATATCTGTGTAAATCGCAGTCTTCCCACGTTATACCACATTATATAAATATATCGATAATATCGATTGTATTTTCATCAGTGGATCCCCCTATGTCTCAACATTAAAATAAGTTCAATATTATAAGACATTTAATCTTATCCAGATAAGCTACGCTTCACAGCTGTCTATATTTCTAAATTACGATCAATTCATCCAAGTTTTACGTCTTTCTCTTACGTCTACTAGAGTTTCAATAAATTACTTTTTCTAATTCTTTGGTTGTTTCGGAAAACACTCTATTTTAGTGTTGCAAAATGTTTTTTGAAGATTTATGGTGACATTTTTTCAATATAAACTTATATTTAGCAACATTAATAACATAAGTAAAAAAAGTGAACGAAGGAACCCTCTATGCTTTCGCTTATGCAGCTAGAAGTAGCAGCCATATTATCTCCAATTACTCGTCTTAATAAAAGGAACACATTGGATAATAACATAATCTCATATGAAACTTAAATATGGAAATATAATAAATAAAAAAAAGAGCCATGGTTGGAACGAGTCCTACGCATTCAAAGGTTTTCCAGGAGTAATCAATAAGAATGTGCAAATATGAATTTCACGTATTCGGCTGACGATAGAGAAGTATAGGAGAACACAAATAAATGGAAATATCTACCGTCGTATATTTCCATTTAAAGACATAGAGACTTTAATGGAAGTTTATGGTTAATATGTGTGTAAATATGAATGAGTTTGGACAATCGTTAACTCCATATTCTAATCCCCTCCTGAAATCGGATATCAGATAAGCCGGACATATTCTGAGTTACGACTGTGAATGTGAGTGTTGATTCCCTCCGACATTTTTTGAAGGTGTATCACTGAAGAGGCATTTATTCTTAGAGAATGATGGAAGCGCTGCCCACCAACGATAAATGGTGTATTTATCTTAAATATTAAGCTCATTTAAGAATGAAATGAGAGAACAAAATGGGAAACTAATTTTTTCTGGCTTCAGCCATGAAATATTGAATCAGTCATTTGAGGTTGGACTGCACCACTCACAAATTGTGTTATATGTTGTGGACGAATGGGAGAATAATGTCAGAGCGACAAAAATAATGATCTAATGCAGGCAAAAATTTCAGCAGTAAATATTTATTATTCACTTTTACATCTATCTCAGTACCTAAAGCATTTACACAACTGGTGCTGGTTTGCGTTGGTTTGAGACTCAGCAAAACAGATCGATAGAAGAAGGAGCAGGCTTAAGAAAAATAAGTACAGCATGCGATATATTTGACCAAAATCTTCATGTTCCATCGTAACCGCAGGACAATGATAGTAAGGAATAAAAAAGTTCGACCCGGTACACAACATGCCTTCTTTCCTAAGTATCTCTGTCATAATGGAATTCATTCACATATCCTCTCCTCGCATTTCTCCGTCTTTGAAGCATTATTTTTCGTGGTGTGAAATTGTAGACATAACTTAAAATGATTTTCGTTAGATTAATGTTTGTAGACTTTTGAGCTATTACTGTGACTAATGTATATATCTATGCACAAGAATACTTACATATATACATATATATTTATATATAATAGGGTACTATATAAGCACTACATTATGTAGTACCCTAGTATATATAAATATATTCATATATCTTATATATAATTATTCTTTTCTACTCTAGGCACAAGGCCAGGAATTGTGAGGGAGGGGGCAGTCGATTAGATCGACCCTAATACGCAACTGATATATAATTTATTGACCCCAAAAGGATGAAAGGCAAAGTCGACTTCGGCGGAATTTGAACTCAGAACGTAAAAACAGACGAAATACTGCTAAGCATTTTGCTTCGCGTGCTAACGTTTCTGCCATCTCGCCGCCTTGTCATATAAAATTATTAACTTGCCTATACGGCCACTAACATCATTATTTTTAGAGATAATACCGTTCTTTTATATTTATACATATATATGTGTGTTTGTGTGTGTGCCCGCGCGCGTGCGTGTGTGTATGTATACATATATATATACATACATACACACACACATATATAGATATATAGTTGTAATTTACAAAAAGAAAACAAAAAGACAAAGACAGGTGTGTAAACAACAAACAAGTATATTAGTTAACGTTCGAGGAGGTGAGAAAGTCTTTTACGTTTCGAGCCTACGCTCTTCAACAGAATGGAACACGATAAAATAAACAGAGAGAATAAAAAAAAGCTTTAGTGGCTAGCGGCCAATCGTGGTGATGGCCGGACAGAGGTGGAAGAAGGGGAGATAATAAAGTGGTGATGATCCCAAAACGAAGTTGCGTGTGCGTGTGTATCTCAGAGCGTGTGTGTCCGTGTGGATAGGGGCTGGTGACCTGTACGTGTGTGTGTATGTGTAGGTGTGTTAATGATGGTGTGGTTGATAGGAAGTGGTCGGTGTTAGTGTGTGCAGGTTGGTGTGATGTGGTGTGGTGTGGTGATGTGGTGTGGTGTGGGTGTGGATTGGGTGTGTAGGTTGGCGTGTGGGTTGGGGTGTGAGGATGGGGTAGAGTATGTGAGAGTACAATGTGGGGGTGGGGTAGAGATGGGATGTATAGGGATGGTGGGGTTGGGATGTGTAGATTGAGGGTGTATATATATATATACATATGTATACGCACATACACGCACACACAAACGCATATATGTATGTAAGCATGTATGTATGTATGTATGTTTGAGGTAAGTCGAAATTCGGTTGAATTGACAACGTTTTCCTTGTCAAAAATGTATATATCTACTCCATTACAAAGTATTGAAAAATAGTAAATAGCATATTCGTATATACATATGTATATAAAAATAAGAAATTCAGATAAACATGGGTTTATATATTAGCTCCTACGTACATTTCACCATCGTGGTCGCTTGGAATTCTGCATTTGGATCTTCCGAAGGCAAAGGGATGGTCAACTATGCATATATATATATATATATATATATATATATATATATATATATATATA
>NC_068984.1:13072636-13073320 GCF_001194135.2 Octopus bimaculoides
TATATATACGTATATATATGTATATACATATATATATGTTTATACATATATATACGTATATATGTATATATATATATATATATAAATATATATATATGGTATATATATATATATATATACATATAAACACGTACATAAGTAAATACATATGTGTATATATATGTATATATATATATGCATATGTGTGCATTTATGTATCTATGTTGCAAGTTATTTGTATATTCATACGGATATATCTGTGTGCGCGCCTGCGTACGTGGGCGCATGTGTGAATGAGACACGTGTTTCGATGTTGAAGGTCGGCTCAAGGCGAAAATTATACACTGTTCATGTTCATTCTCTGTTATAAACCCTCTCCTCTCCATCGATTATGTCTGTATAGAACGGCGTGAATACCAGAACTTTTATTCCTACCACCTCCAACATTTTGGTGAGATATATGTCCGACACACTGTTTAGAGATACACTGACAGATGTTGATATATAGAGATGCTCTGTGAGAGTGGATCTGAAGGTGACAAAGAGGATAACAGAAATAAGAGGGTAGGACAACGCGAAAACAGAGAGGGAGATAGTGTGAGAGAGAGAGAGAAAGTAAGTGGGAGAAAACTGACAGTAATTGACTGAACTAGTGGTAACTCAGAAAGATAAATTAATATATATATATATATATATATATATATA
>NC_068984.1:13073608-13074375 GCF_001194135.2 Octopus bimaculoides
CGAACCTACATCGGCCAGCCAGTCCACTATTTCCTCCTCAAGAAATTACCATGTGCGTCACAAGCAATACCGCAGAAAATTTGCGGTTTACTATCAGGGAGTGAATGATTATTACAATTAAAAGGGTAAAGGTTTATCAATTTATTAATTTATTAATAAATCAACAATTAATAATTTTTACCAAGCCACTTCGGTATGTAAACACCATTATCGGTGGAGAACGTATTTAAAAGTTCTTATACATTTATAAGCATAATTAAGGGATCAGCAAACATTTGCTTCACCACATACCGAAGTTCAGAAATAGCAGCTAAGAAAGCTAAGACTCCAACAGATAGCATTACTTGTGTGACGCACATGGTAATTTCTTGAGGAGGAAATAGTGGACTGGCTGGCCGATGTAGATTCGGTTGTGCTTTCAGGCTGTGCCGATGCATGATGTTCACTCGTTCATGCATGCACAGTTTGCTAGCATCGTCGAATTTACTACTAGAATATCATGCCGATGAAGGAAATGGAGTGTTATCGCTCATAATCCAGAAACGCGTCTATGATTAACTTCGAATGGTTAGTTTTCATTTGTTTTTTCTTCTTGTTTTTGTCTTTGTTAGTTACAAGTAATGCTATCTGTTGGAGTCAGGGCTTTTTTAGCTACTATTTCTGAACTTCGGTATGTGGTGAAGCAAATGTTTGCTGATCCCTTAATTATGTTTATAAATGTATAAGAACTTTTAAATAAGTTCTCCACCGACAATGGTGTTTACATA
>NC_068984.1:13075280-13076306 GCF_001194135.2 Octopus bimaculoides
TATATATACAATTTAAAATGGATGCCTTGGTAGAACAACGAATACTGCTTTATTAGTCTTGAGAAATTCGCTCCTACATGTGCTTGGTCCACAAAAGCAGAGACATAGATCGTACCAGGCGCGTATCCTCTGTCATGGCTCCGGAATTCACATATCCTATCTATATTTACATATGTGCATAAGCATATTTATATGATATATACATACACACACACACACACACACACACACACATATATATATATATATATATATATATATATATAAATGTAAAGGTACATCAATCTATATATGCATATATGCATACGTCAATTCAGTAATATACACACAGACTAACACATCTGCTGCCTTTATAGATATTCGATTTGTGCGCCTACGCAGAATGTCGTTGCCCGGTCAACGTCCGAAGATTGGGTGGGTTTGCGACCAGTCATGAAGGTATTGATTCACAATTGTTAATCGATACATTGATTATACCAATATATGTATTTTAAACTATACTCGTATTGAGTACTTTATTTCTGTTCATCGAATTTGTTTTGCTGTAATAAACATTCAAGCAAACACGCTTGTACGTATGATGTATGTAAATGTGTGTTTGTATAAGTTTTGAATGGATACATTTTTAGTCGTGTTATTTCTACATACACTCTGAGGTTTGATAACTTTGGATATAGAAATGGAGATAGAAGAGACTGGTTCGTTTTCTTTTATATACTCATCAGAGATCGCCTGTTTCGTCATTCTGCAGCCGAGGTTCAAAATGTTGTTATAAGGGAAAATGAACATCTCTCTCTCTCTCTCTCTCTCTCTTTCTCTCTTTCTCTTTTTTCACTTACTTTTACTGGTTTCCGTCATTTGACTAATGCCATGCTGGAGCAACGCCTTTTGTCGAACGAATCGACTTCAAGATTTATTCTTTGTAAGCCTAGAAATTATTCTATCGTGTCTTTTGTCGAATTGCTAAGTTACGAGTACGTAAACCCAGCAACATCGGTTGTTAAGCGATGGTGCGGTGGGACAATA
>NC_068984.1:13076531-13079431 GCF_001194135.2 Octopus bimaculoides
TATATATATATATATATATATATATATATATGACGGGCTTCTTTCAGCTTCCGTCTACCAAATCCACTCACAAGACTTTGGTCGGCCCGAGGCTATAGTAGAAGACAATTGCCGAAGGTGCCACACAGTGGGACTGAACTCGGAACCATTTAGTTGGGAATCAAGCCCCTTACCACACATCAACGCCTGCGCCCATCTATCTACATATGCATACACACAGATTTATGTACTCGCATATATGTACATATATAAATATGAATATAATTTTTAAAGAAACATGCATATATAACAGGCTTACTTTGTCTATAATTGTTGATAGAGGACAAAAGAGCAAGAGTACATATATTCTTACATATCTTCTATTTGCTTCGAAGTTACTATCAATAAAGTTATACTGAAGGTGCATGGCATTGTCACTATCCTGCGGTTCTGCGGTTTGTATGAGTGTGTGTGCGTGAATGTGTGCGTATGTATATGTCTGCCTGTATGTATGTCCACACATACACAGACAGACACATGGACACGCAGAGATAAAACGAAAGCAACCGACCTTGTATATATAATATATATGCATTCGATGTGCTGTAAAATTTAGGTCTGTCATGTGATTTACTCAGTTATATGATGTTTAACATCATGTAACTCTATTATATATTCACATTTTCTTTAAATGCCCTGCACTCATTTTTAAATCTATCCTCTTAAAATGTTGTATGTTTGAGAAAAGACATAACTAATAAATTAATAAAGTAAACAGGGATTATTGTTTGTCTAAATTTCACTCCATGTTTGCTTATATTTCACTTCACTTCTTTATTATTTAAAAAAATCTTTTGACGCTTGTATATATTTGCCAAAACACTTTTCAACACACCATTGTGTCGCTTTCTTAATAGGTATACGTTTTGTCTTCTTAATGCTTTTTTTTTTTAGTTTACAAGTGATGTTTTTGCTGTTGTTATATCTCCATGGTAACAAGAATATGAGATGATATAGCAAAAGATGAAAAATATTAGGGGTAGGGATGAGGTGTCTCCTAAAGGGAAATGTAGACAAATAACCACCGATGTAGCTATTTGTAGGCCTTATTATTTATGACTATTACGAAATATTACGGTACTGGGTTTAGTACACTCTTTCAGATAAAAAATGTCTGCAAAACAATTTCTAATTCGAAAGATCACAAAGATCACAAAGAGAATTTAAATGTGGTTTGATAGTATAAATTCTGTTATGTCTCAAGCTACTGCTATCTAGCACCTTCAGATGAGCTCTACTCAACCGCTACCCGACTGCTACTCAAGAGCTACTCAACCCCTCTACCACGGCTAGACTACCTCTCTTTATATGTCTTGGGCAATCCTACTTCTTCACCTGGGGGCGTCGACACAACAGATTCCATTGTTCCTAGGACCCTTTTATCACTGTATAGTCATTACTGAAGTGACACCGTTTTTCATACGAATTATGTTCTTCTAATCAAACAAATAAAAGGAAATATCTGAGTGTGTTGGAGCTACCTTAAATATTTTTACAATTCCATAGTAGATTCTTTGTCATTTATGCCCGACATTTGAAGTTAACAGTTCGCATTGCAGTTTCCAGGCGTTGTTTTGTAAAATATTCTTACTTCCAATCCATTATTTATTCAGAGAAAACGACTTTCCAAAACAGCACCATATATATTTATTTGAAGAACGGAAACTGGGAGGAGGTAGTTGATCAAGGTATGTGCCTCTACTTTAGTTTTGATACTTTAAAATACAGGCATCATACTGCCCCGAGAAACGTAAAAGCACTTAAAAAGCTTTATCTCAAAAACTAAAAAAGAAAAATGTTTAAAACACACTGGTAAATAAATAAAAATGAATAAACGTAAATAAAAGCTCCGAATAAATCATGCTTAAGTAAGACGTTATTCAGCTTTCAGTTATTTACAAAAGATGACATAGAAAGATAATAGGATGGATTCTGATGATCGTTATATTATCCGGGTTTGCAAAGTCAATCTCCAGTTGAAATGGAGAAGGCAAAATATAGTGTTACTGGTGAAGATAGTAAATAATAGAAGTCTTCTCTTGCAACAAGTCAGTACTTTAATAGTATCTAGAAAACAAATGCTGGTTTATATGGACAAACCTAGTAGATATAACTGAAATTAATTTCCTGTTTGTGCTGAAGTAATTTGATTGACTATCAGTAACGTACCAGTGGTAGGGTGATATATATATATACATATATATATAAAGATATATATATATATATATATATATATATATATATATATATATATATATATATATATATATATGAAGATATATATATCTTTATATATATGTAAAAGACATATATATATATATATATAAATATATATACATATATATATATATATATACATAAATTCACACACACACACAGACGCATATATATTTGTAGATATATACATATATATATATTTGAAGATATATGTATAAAGATATATATATAAATTCACACACACACACGCATATATATTTGTGTTTATATATATATATATATATATATATATATATATATATATATACACACACATATGTAACATGGTATAATTTACATATTTATATACATACATATATCTTTACATATATGCATACGTAAACGCATAGATATACGCTTACATATGTGCGTGTGTATTCGAATGTTAGTATGTGTGAATACATGCTTATTTCTATGAACACATGTATACACACACATACACACACAGGCGCAGATTTAACGACATTCTGAGTTTTAATTTCAGTTGTTTCATCTACACATGCTCTTACATGCAGTCATGAATACATAGATACACACATATACATATAATATGTAAATACGCACACACAGGTATCCATATATATATATATATATATATATATATA
>NC_068984.1:13079795-13084246 GCF_001194135.2 Octopus bimaculoides
GCTCCGGCAGGGGATGGTGGCGAACCCTGCTGTACTCTTCCACCACAACTTTCTCTCACTCTTACTTCCTGTGTCTGTTGTGCCTGTAATTTAAAGGGCCAGCCTTGTCACACTGTCACGCTGAATCTCCCCGAAGACTACGTTAAGGGTACACGTGTCTGTGGAGTGCTCAGCCACTTGCACGTTAATTTCACGAGCAGGCTGTTCCGTTGATCGGATCAACTGGAACCCTCGACACAAAAATCCATGATATAAAAAAAAAAAAAAAGCTGCTACAGCTAGGAGATCGAGCGACCGTGAAGACACTGCCTCCTTTGTTGGAAACTCTCCCTCGGTGGCTCATCTGAAGTCTATTTCAGTGAAAAATTATATGAGACCAGGAACAAGTGAGTCAAATGTGAATTTGCGTATCTGTAGCTTCTTGAGTTGATTTCATATTACGTTCTTTTATGTACAATATAGTTTACCATTTCTAAATATTATTAAGTTGATACAGAGAAGCAATACGACCCAGGAGTAAAGATATTGTACAATTAGCTCAAGGTTACTAGATTTATATCTGCCTGCTACAGGCGTCTCTTTGAGTTTCTGAATTAGAAATTTATTCTGTAACATAATTGTAGGGAGTTGATACAAGACCATCGGGGAAATACTTCCAGAGAATGATTTGTCTCTCGTTCACTTAACAATATATAAATCGAAATTGACCTCTGTCCTTGAGGTTTCTCTGCTTTCTGAAAAGATTAACTAAATTCTAACGTTTGGATACGAATTATCTAACTTACAAAACTAATTACATTTTCTAATAATTGAATTTGTTATCGTTGTGGCAATATTCACCGAAACAATTTACATATCTATCTATCTATCTAATTGTGAATCTTCTTTCTTAGCTGCCTATCGGTCAATCTGTATATATAGGTTCCTAATTTCATGTATATCTAACTATCTGTCTGTCCGTCTATCTATCTATCTACCTATATATATATATATATATATATAAAGGAATGGGCAGGCTTTATTACAATTCACTACAATTGTTTCATCCTGTCATTATCAGCTGGAAATTGTGTAAGTGTTTTATATGAGGACGTAAACATACCACCACCGGTTGTCAAGTGTTGTTGGGGGAACAAACACAGACACAGAAACATATATACACACATACATATATATATACATATATACGACGGGATTCTATCAGTTTCCGTCTAGCAAATCCACTCACAAGGCTTTGGTCGGCCCGAGGCTACAGTAGAAGACACTTGCCCAAGGTGCCATGCAGTGGGACTGAACCCAGGACCATGTGGTTGGTAAGCAAGCTACTTACCACACAGCCACTCCTGCGTCTATTTATATACATGCATATATATATATATATATAAATATATATATATATATATATATATATATATAAAGGAATGGGCAGGCTTTATTACAATTCACTACAATTGTTTCATCCTGTCATTATCAGCTGGAAATTGTGTAAGTGTTTTATATGAGGACGTAAACATACCACCACCGGTTGTCAAGTGTTGTTGGGGGAACAAACACAGACACAGAAACATATATACACACATACATATATATATACATATAACCCTAACACATACTCCTTCTCGTAAACATAAAACATGCATATACAAACATCATGCATCCATACGTAGAGAAATGAATTGATTGCTCCATAAACACCTTCTCTAATCCACACACCTCAGTCTTATTTAATATATTCTGACTATTTTCCTTGAAGAAAGCTTTAATTGAAGATCAAATAAAGAACAAAAATAGAAGCAAAATACAAATATGGAAATAACAATATAGATACCTAATAGACTGTAGAGAATTACAAGCCGAATATATAGATTAAAAACTCTCTTACATTTGTTTTTGATGCTAGCATAGACACAAATATTTCTGTTGAAAGCAGAAGCCTAATAGATTTATAGTTAGGTTATAATTAAAGAAAGCTGTTTGCCGACACCAAAGTTTGCATTTAGAGAGACAATATTCTCGGAAAAATTGGTACTAAACGATTAGACAAGCCTACAAATATAATCTATACACTTCAAAAGATTTCGGAGTAAAGTTTGCTCCTCATAGTCAATTAATAGCGTTACTTTTTTAATATAAGATCGCTTTGTACTAATCATACCATAAATCAAATAGAGCTTTTAATTATTTCCACCAACTATGAAACCATACTAAAAGGATTATTAAGCTAGTTAAAACATTTCAATTAGACGCTAAATCAATAATCATCCATAGATTCATTTAAATATTAAAACAATGATTTCCTCAGATGCAACCTAAAAGAAACTTAGGTACGCTGACGATACTACTAAAACTTCCCCAATGAAAACAGAAAAATGCATATTACCTATGATCTGCGTTTTTGTTTAGACACAGCAATTATAATTGCAGGTATATAATTTCTTCACCTTAATTGTGACATCGCAAGCACTTCAGATACTTTCTTAAAAATATAGTAAAACTTTCTGCACCACTACAATTAAACGTTCTGATATTTATGCAACATCCAGCCTTTCTAAATTGAAATTATGTCATCCGCTCACATGTCCGAAATGATGTTTCAATATACGTATATACGTATATATATAAGGCGGCGAGCTGGCAGAAACGTTAGCACGCCGGGCGAAATACTTAGCGGTATTTCGTCTGCCGTTATGTTCTGAGTTCAAATTCTGCCGAGGTCGACTTTGCCTTTCATCCTTACGGGGTCGATAAATTAAGTACCAGTTACGCACTGGGGTCGATATAATCGACTTAATCCGTTTGTCTGTCTTTGTTTGTACCCTCTGTGTGTAGCTCCTTGTGGGCACACACACACACACACACACACACACACACCCATACACACACATGTTTTCACGTATACATATATTGTAAATGGATATATGGAAACGATTGTCTCGAATAATTTGAACGATTGTACTGCTACTCGCATGCATCACACACGCATATACCCATACACACACATACACATATATATGCATACATACACATATCAATATATTATTTTCATCACATTTACTCTCCCTCTCTCTCCCTCTAAACTGTTCTTAAGAAGGAACAGTTAAAAATTCTTGTAAAAAATGTCAAAATATCATCCTTACGCATCTCCTGATTAAATTAACTTTACTGAATTACGGACATTTTCTGCACACATATACATATAACCAAAAAACGTCATTGGTGAGAAGATTATTGAATTATTAGAAGTTGCAACTCACGAAGGTATTACATGTGAACCCATTTAGGTTCTTTCTAACCCTTACATATCAATTTATAAATTAAAACCCCGTTACATAATTTTTTTCCACTTTGTCGCATCCTCTCTTGCACGCCTTTGCAATTGTCTGATCAAATTCAAAATCAAGTTTTTAACATTGTAGGTTTTCTTCTTTCTAAAACATCTGAAGTCTTTGTTTTATCATCGAAATGTATTTTTGTGTCCATGACCATTGCTATGAGGAAGTTTCTGGTTTAGTACACGCTTGTAAAGAGCATTAAGCAAGGCATCTGATACTCGTCTGAGTTGCATTCTTTCTCTCTTGAGTTTCGTGTTAATCATGTATTTTTATTATAATAACTTCTTCCTGCAAATTGCTGCTCTCTGGAAATCGCTACCATCGTCTAGCTTTCCTCTGGGCTGTGATATTTAGTCCCATAAGTGTCAGCCAATCAAGATCTTTTGTATGTGTAGCACTACTTTCGTTTCTACGTCGTATTCATATACACTTTTGTGGTCTCATTCTTGCTTGGAACCAAATCGTATAAAAACCTACATTAGCAAAATATTTCGCTAGCTTTTTACTCCTACAACTTTGCTTTCTATAACCGGCTGATATAATTGCTCAACTCAATCAGTAATACGTTGATTTTAATGAGGTAGATTAGATTAGATCAGTAAGTTTCCAATTACTCAGTGAAATAATATCAATGTATATTCGGTTATAGGGACAAGTGACTTACAATACCCAACAAAGTGAGATGTCGGTCCACCGTAGAAATTAATCCATTTTATATAAACAGCTGCAAGTTTTACTTCAACACCTGGCTTAGAATATCCAGCTTTTTACTCCTACAACTTTGCTTTCTACAAGTTTCTCAATATAAACCTGATTATATTCTACACTAAGTGACCTCTTCAATTTCGTTTTTTTAAATTAACATTAATTTTGAATCAAAGCTTGTGTAATCAATATATATTTTTAAACAATAATTTATTTTTACTCACAATTAAGATTGCTTCAGAAATAACTGGCAAAATCCAATCCTGTCACAATTTATTTTACATACTTCGAAATAATTACTTTCTGTCTTGTAACTCATTATAAATAAAAATATATATAAATATATGTATATATATTTACATATATATATACATATATACATATACATATACACACACACACACACACACACAC
>NC_068984.1:13084256-13088536 GCF_001194135.2 Octopus bimaculoides
TATATAATTTTTTTTTATAGTTACCAAACAGGTTCGTGTTTCGGCGTCCTTAAATCCCTTAAAAGCCGTGGCAAGTTCTTGTTGTATCAATACAATATATATTTGTAATTCGAGTATTCTTGGACTAGTTAAGTGTCATAAATCGATGGCAGAAATATCGTGCAACTTTGTGTTACCATTGTTTGGTTGAAACAGTACGAAATTACTGCGGAAAATTTCCGAAACAAAGTTTATAGAAAGATAATCATTCTCCATCGTTAAAGTTCATTATTGACACGTGATTGAAATGACTCTTATAAGATTATCCCAAATTACCTTAATGCACACATAAGATAGGATATATTTGTTAGTAGAATAGGCAAAAGCTATGACATATTTCGTTTTTGCTATGTCTCACCAGTAAAACTTTCATTAGTGGAAAATAATAAATCTCTCAAAGAGAAACATTCATTAACAATTCTTTAAAATAAAGGCTATTTGTTAACACACTGTGGTTGTCCCGAAAGGGTCGTTATTAGTGTTGTTTTATCCCCAAGAAACATCCCTTATAGCTGGTCGTACGACACGCTATTTGTGTCCTAATATTTTCGAACAGGGACCTCAGCATTCTCATGAAGCAGCTTTACTCTTAGTGGAAATGCTGAGCTCCCTGTTCGAAAATATAAGGACACAGATAGTGTGTCGTATAGCCAGCTAGAAAACGATGTTTCTTGGGGCTAAAACAACAGTAACAACGTCCCTTTCGAGACAGCCACAAATTAATATATCATAATCTTCAAAATCTTATATAAGAAAACGACCTTAGGAAGTTTTTTTCTATAAATTAGCATAATTTTAAACGTGCATTAGTCAACGTGTAACAACAAAATATGCATAGTTGTGTGTTCCTTCTCGAGCCATGCTGGTCTCATAAGGGCCAATTTGCAGGTTTCATTGACGTATAGATTCCCCGCCAGGACGGGACGCCGATCAGTAGCAGGTTAGCTGCTAGATGCAAGAGTGAGAGAAATTTATGCGAAAGAATCCGCAGAGGTTCGCAATTACTTTCTGCCAGATCCGCGAAAGGTTTAGGTATTTCATTCATAAACACACATATCACCCGGTCTGAGATTCGAACCCGCGATCCCCCGACCGCGACTCCACTGCCATAACCACTAGACCATGTGCATCCATCATAAATATGCATAGTACTATGTAGAATTTGAGGTAAATTTGCAAGCAACTTTTATCCTGTATAAACTCCGTTCGCTTACACCAGATTAACACGTAGCAAGTCAGGAAAAGCACTTTAGGGAACACAAACAAACCAGCATTGGTTGTCAAGCGATGTTGGGGACAAACACAGACACACACACATGCATAAATATATATAGCCTTCCATAGCACTTACCCAGCATTATCTGACACCTTTCGGTCTTCTTGACATTATTACCTCTCATAAACTCTATATGTATGTATGTATATATATATATATATATATATATATATATATATATGACAGGCTTCTTTCAGTTTCCGTCTACCAAATCCACTCACAAATCTTTGACCGGCCCGTGGCTATAGTAGAAGACACATGCTCAAGGTGCCATGCAATGTAACTGAGCACGGAATTCTGTGGCTGGTACCCAAGCTACTTACCACACAACCATTCCTGCGCCTATTTAAATGTACGAAGCAATATGTATATATGTATGAATATGTGTGTCAGAACTCATTGTTGATTTGAGGTGTATTTCAGAGAAGAATTTGAAAATGGATCTATATAGGACTGGCATGATTTAAATTTACTAAGACTACACAAATATTCTCTTCTTAATCTCTATACAGTCTTTGGATTATGTTCGATAAATTTTCCAACTTTCTGAATATCACGCTGTGTCTCTCTATGTATTTCCAATATTTCGTATTATTTCACCTCTCATTAAAACTTCTTTTGTCTTTATCTTTACACGCCAATCTATATTGTTTCCATTCTTTGTTGCTTCTTGTTCATACTATTAAAAAAACAATTACAATCTAACACAGACATCATAAATTGTTTCTACTAAGTAAATATTCCATTGTTTGCAGACGGAATATCTCCTGGGAAATGCAATATCAGTAAACATTACAAAATATTTTTGTGATGAAATTATAAATTTTATGGCAAATATTTCACTGTCGTTCCTAATTGTACAATGTATTATTTTTCACATGTTTTCTATTCATTCCAATAAAATTACTCCGGTGCAGATAACAACAACCAAATGGATATCCTGGTTCGTGCCATTTCAATTTACCTTCTGGTTCAGTTGGTATGTTTTTATTTTATTTTATTTAACTAGAGCAACTGCATGCAATCTAACCGCAAGCTACTAATAACAGTAAGATTTTAATGCTCATATTTTTCACTTCATGATTACAAATGAAATATTAATAATACTGCCCTCTAAACTACATTCCAATCAATTTAATCTCTGATATACATGTGTCTTATTTCTAAAGATTTGTTTCTCAACTAAAATAAAGTATAGTAAAGTTTATTTTTATGTTATAAACCATTAAAGCGTGCACAATTACGCCTGTATTTTTAGGACATTTAAATTCTCATCCTTTAAGAGTAGCCATATTAACTTGGTGACAGAGCTGGTTTTACAATAACGGTTATCAAAAGGGAGAGTGATATATATAGCTTGTTTGATGTATATACATATGTATGTGCATAAATAGATATGGATACATATATATATTTAATTTATATATATATATATATATGTATGGATCCTTACTTTATATATATATATAATTGAATAATATTTGGGTCATGCGAAGTTGGAAAGCGAAAAAAGAAACAAGAAAACTAAAATTAGAATTTGTATAAAGACAGCCATTTCTGTCGCCCTTCTTACTTTATTGCATGCATGTTGAATAAGACAAACTTGAATTTAAAAAGTAAACATAGAAAATCGTCTTTAAATATAGATCGTGTGAAAGAGAAAGTAGACTGGAAGAAAAATAAGTCAGGTAAAAGAAAAAAAAATGCGAAGAAAATTAAGAATCCAAGATAAAAAGGAATACACAAAGAAATGACGTGGCACATTTAATAGAAAAATGTGGAAGTGAAGTGTTGAATAAAGTTGAGAGTAAATGAGGAAATTATAAAGATTGACAATGACAAGAGAGTGAATGAAGAGAATATTTGTGTGATTCTTATAATGAATGGGACAGAGAAATTGTTACTTATTTCGGCCATTTTGGATTAGAAAAAAAACTCCAGCATGAAATCGATTTTAACTTTGGTGGTGCAGTGTATATCGATGTTAGTGTATACGATGATGTAGATGAGGATATACATGACATTGATGAAAAAGAAAGAAGAAAGAAAAAGGGACAGAATGTAATTTCTGAAAATTGTTTAATGGTAATGAAATAGACCTAGACGTTCGCTTTTATTTGGTCTGCTTCGCGTTTTCGTTTTTACTACCATGTAACCATACAAATAGTGATTGACAACTCGCTTTTTCTTTTTTTTTTCTTTTACTAAACACTAGAGTATTTGTGTCCAGTTTCTCAACCGCTCATCTCTAACTTATCTGCTATTGCTAAATGAACAGATTTGGAATAGACTTCTCAAATGCTTTTTTTTTTATAGGTGAGAAGCATCTATATATAAAAACGTGAGTCAGTACTAATGCACCGCTTTCAGATATATCTCGAAAAAGAAGTAGGATATTTATTGTATAACATTGAAAAGGACACTGTAATAGAATGGTTTATGTTTAAGACTTCGAACCGAGTCGAAAATAATACATTAGCTACAACAATAACAAGAACAATAACAACAACATTAGATTAAATAATAACGACAACCAGTAAGAAATGGTGTCGAGTAATTTACTAAAGGCTGATACACGTATTTTGTGGTTAATTTTTGAGGAAATATAAAAGCCAGAAATTTTATAATTAACTCAATGAAAGATAGAACAATAACATGAGGCCAACAACCATAATAATAGCACTAGCAACAACAATATAGATGAGGAATAGTGGTGATTACATATTCCAAACCATTCAGTACTTATATTCAATAAGAAGGTAAATCAATGATCATTATAATGTGTTCCGGAATAGACATAGTAATTCGTTCAAAGATTGAATTTCTACTAATCAATATAGTCAGCGAAAGAAATATTCTGTGTGTGACTGATTAAGATTCCAAAGCATTTATTCTGCAGACTACTAAGAACCATTTCTCATGTGTATGGATGTATATATATATATATATATATATATATATATAT
>NC_068984.1:13089264-13091368 GCF_001194135.2 Octopus bimaculoides
ATATATATATATATATATATATATATATATATATATATATATACGTTTATATATTTGTTTTGCAAGATTCTTATTGTGAATTCGAGTGTTGAAACAGTTATTGTTGTATTTGGGGATGGTCATGTCACCAGTTTAACCGATGAAAACACACGCACTATATATTTGGTGTTCACTTGCTTCAGCTTTATTTTATATTAATTGTATTTTGGTCAGAGTTGTTTCGTCACACTTCTGTGACCTCATCAGTGGTCCTTTGCTTTCTTCTTTCTTTTTTGTGTGTCTCTCCTTACTAACGATCTGCCATTTTGTATTCCTATTGTATGTGTGTTTATTTGCGCATGCGTATATCACTGTGTGTGTCTATGTTTAGTGTGTGTGTACGTGTGTGTGTGTGTGTGGGGGGGGAATTTTCCTGCATTATCTGTATCCCCTGTTTATACACATTCGTTTAATTTACTATAATTTATTTTATTTATTTGTTTATATCTACTTACTTTTCATTTTCTTTCTTTTTTTGTATTAATCTAATTTAATTTAATTTATTTTGTTTATGTATATAGTTATTTAATTCCATTTATTTATTTACTATATTCATATTATCAGTTTATGGGGATCTTATTCTGTCATATAATGTGGTTTGTTGGGGGTGAGTGTTAGTGTTCCATTCTAGTTTTCTATTCAGGCTAGGTTTATCTTCTATTATGTGTGTAGCTTCCGTAATTTGTCTAAGTGTTGCGTCTGTTCTATGTGTGGAGAAGATTTTAACTTCTATGTTGTTGAGTGACCCTCCCCAATTGTACCTGCTCGGTGTGCTGGTACAGAACCGATGAGCTCTTCTCTTTCTTAAGTTCCTTCCAATGCTCATTTATCACCTCTCCTATTCTCCGTGCTGCCTCCCCTACGTACGTTGTTGTCTTGTTACTGCACCATCCCTCTGTACATCGTATACTATAGACTACATTTGTAGCTTTACAGTTTGTTTGTGGGCTAAATCTACATGCAATACAGTTCCTATAAGTACAGGGAGTTCTACTAAAAGGGTAGGTTCTACTGAGTATGGATCTGATAGGGTTACCTGGCCTTTCTACAACCTTAATTCTTAGCTTAAGTTTGTCTAGGGCCATTTTAAAGCTGTAGTCTTTTCAATGGTGTTCCATGACTTGCTCCTATAGATTGGGCAAATCCCATTCCTATCGTTACGCATGATAGTTTCAAATTTCCTCATGGCTTCTTTATATACTCTGATCCTTTTTCTATGGCTGTATCCTTATAACTGCATCCTCATATACACGCATACATATATAGTACTTTTTAAAAGGAAAATGTTTACTGTCACTTCAAAGTTTCGACTTATTCCCCTTAACCAATCTAATGAAGCTTGAAACTTTGAAGTCACTGTCAAACGTTTCCTCGTACAAGTTCCACATTATGTGTGCTACTAATAGGTATTGAGTAATTATTTAGTTTAATGAGAAGTTGGTGGAAAAGGTACACCCGTTAGGCCTTGGGCTCCATTGTATTATGTCTTTTGTATTAAGATCATGTTACATTAGAAATGTTTCTCGGCTGTTCACACGTGCTCATTTCGAAAGGAAGAATCATTTTCGGACATCTTAAATTGCTGCATATTCTAAGAATAGTCAGAAAGAATTTTAAAATGTGATAGCTGACTAATAGTACGTAACATATCTGCGTCATTCATAACTAGTGTGAGGCATTCCGTTGTAAATCAAGATGAAAATGCAAATTTTAAAAACTTTATGTTGAAATCTGCTAATTTCAGAAATGTATCACATCTTATAGATGTGAATTTCATAGGGGTAGTTTAATAAATACGATAAGGGGTTTCCATATTCTTTTACTATTACTTGTTTCATTAATTTGACTGCAGCCATGCTGGAGCACCACTTTTAGACGAACAAATCGACTTCAGGAATTATTCTTTGTAAGCCTTGTACTCATTATATCGGTCTCTTTTTGCCGAACCGCTCAGTTACGGGGGACAGAAACACACCAACATCGGTTGTCAAGCGATGTTGGTGAGACGAAAACAGACGCACAGTCTATACATATGTATACATATACATATATATATATATATATA
>NC_068984.1:13091378-13093977 GCF_001194135.2 Octopus bimaculoides
TTGTATATGTATACATATGTATAGACTGTATATATATATATATATATATATATATATAATACGATGGACTTCTTTCAGTTTCTGTCTACCAAATCCACTCACAAGGCTTTGGTCGGCCGAGATTATAGTAGAAGACATGTGCCCAAGTGCCATGCAGTGGGCCTGAACCCGGAACCATGTGGTTGGTAAGCAAGTTTCTTACCACACAGCCACGCCCGTGCCTGTGGCTAGATATTTTTCACAAATAGTTATGATATAAATTTATAACGTAGTGAATACATTTAAATTGGTGCAATAGCAAATAATTTTGTATCAAAAAGAAATAGATTGGAAAGATTTATAAGGAAAATATTCTGATTATTGCGCAAACCGACCAAAACGGTGTAAACATTAATAATGGTAATTCCTGAAGATACATTTGTAGACACATAACATTGCAGTTGTAAATATTGAAAGACGTAGTTAACAGACGGAAAAATCCAAATATAAATAAACCCCGCATTCGGTTAGTATTTACTCAGGTCATGTCTAAGACAACAGCCTCATATGTGGAGTAATCGAGAAAGAGTTTTAACATTTTAAATGGCGTGACAGCAATTTTTGCAGTAGTTAAATCAAATTGTCAACCAATAATGATAAATCTAATTGACATAAATTCAGTAAGAGATTTATCAATCTGAGACGTTGAGAAGTTTCACTGAGAAAAATATTCGGAGTGGAAACAAAATGGCGTAAGTATGGGGTAGAATTATTTCATTGACTATATACTCCAATAAAAAAAAGAAACAAAAAAAAAACATTTGGGATCCGTGGTAGCAGTCTTATTCTGGTTTATATCATTCGAGTGTGGCGATACTGGAGCACTGATTCCACGATTTCAGTCGATCATATCAGCCGCACAGTTATTATCACGTACTTAGATAATTTCTCGATATGCTAGGTTATGTAAAAATAAAGGAGCACTATATGTGTATGTGTATGCATGTAGATGTCACAGTTTCTACTCTGTTTCAACTCACAAATTTCTATTCACAAAGGATCAATTTTCTGGAGTCTATAGTAGAAGACAAACAGCCACATGAGGCAGCACTGAATATAATATAGGCATGCACAGTTTAACACATTTACATACTCTGGAACGTAGGAACATGCTTCGCTCCAGAACAGACTCAGGTAAAATGTCTCCTCTTACAAAACGCATTAGGCTATGGTTAATGTCATTGGGTCGTCATTCATAGACTTCATAGACCAATGTACTTTCACACATGTCTAACTGGCGACATTCTTCCAGAGAATTTTTCTGCAGCGAATGACTTGCCCACGTTCGAGTGTACATGAATGTGCTAAATATCATTGAGCAGACATTTATTAAAGAATTACTATTTTCCCTAACGTACGCTACCAATGTTTATAGCAGAGAGCTAGCTTCCGTGGCGCTCTTACTTTTATCTTTTTATTATTTCATTAATTTATGTATTTAAGGCAGGAATTGTTTAGATAAGGAAATAAAGGGCTCCACTCTCGATTGAACTGAGACTGTAGGCGATTTTGCTAGAATGCTGCACAATGTACATGACTAAAGACATCAAACAGTCAGGTGGATATTCTAAGCCAGGTGTTGAAGTAAAACTTGCAGCTGTTTAATATAAAATGGATTAATTTCTACGGTGGACCGAGATCTCACTTTGTTGGGTATTGTAAGTCACTTGTCCCTATAACCGAATATACATTGATATTATTTCACTGAGTAATTGGAAACTTACTGATCTAATCTAATCTACCTCATTAAAATCAACGTATTACTGATTGAGTTGAGCAATTATATCAGCCGGTTATCGAATTCTGTTGAATAATTATGTTAGCTGTTTACCACATTCAGTTGAGTAATTTATCTTAGCTGTTTATCCTTCATTCACTTATCTAAGTTGAAAAGCAAGATCTACCTCGTCAAGATTTCATCTCAGACCAGAAAGCTACTGGAATTATAAAAACAAAGCATCCAATCCTTTTTCTCTGTAACTATTTCCACTGCCCCCAAAATGGCAGTGATGACGGAGAGGAAGACAGAATAAGGATTGCCTACTAGAGAATGTTTATAATTACTGCAGCCATGCCAAACAAGTTAAACAGCTTTGCCATTGGAGCTCGTTGTCAAGTATATCCCATCAATTATAAATAACAAAAGGTAAGAAAAAAACCCAAGAATAGTAGAACATAAAATTTCTAAAAGAAACTATATGAATAAATATATTATAATGTTTTTGTTTTTGTCAGCAAAACTCATTAAAGCTTGGAATACGAACACAGCAGAGAAAGACTGAGTAAGGAAAGAAGGCAGGTGACGTAAGAGAGGTAAGAGAAGCAATGAAAGAAGGGGAAAATATATTATATTGTTAATGAAGAAGGATTATTATGAAAATCTCAGAAATGTCAATTATGGATTTATTCGTTCAGATTTTGATCAATATACTCCACCGTCGTTAATTGTTTATTCATTTATTATTTTTAACTTAAAAAATGGTGTATACCATATATCAAATTTTGTTTCCATTTTCCAAGTATACACAGAAATATATATATATATATATATATATATATA
>NC_068984.1:13095632-13099253 GCF_001194135.2 Octopus bimaculoides
TATATATATATATATATATATATGTGTATATATATATATATAACCTTCATATATATATTGTATGTATGCATGTACATATGTGTATGTATGTATTTACGTATGTATGTATGTGTGTGTGTATGTATGTATGTATGTTTGCCTGTATATATATAAATATATATATATATCCTAGGAAACACAGAGAGAAATAGAGAAAGAAGTGGGGTGAGAAATGTAGAGGAAATCGTATTGAGAGACATAAAAACCCATTGCAACGGACCTGTCAAAGTTTGAGTGCAGTATACACACAAATTAATTTTCCACTGTCGGAAGAGAATCATGGGATGGGAGAAAACAGAGACGAGTTACAGGCCTAGCCGAGAACATTATGCCTGTTATGCTTTCAGACTGTCTTTAAATAACAATTAACTCCTAACCTATGGCCTTGTCCTTTTGTTTGAGTTGTTGTTTTTTGTTTTGTTTTACGGGCACAAACGTTTCTTGATTTCTTTTTCTGAGTTTGTTTTTGTTTTCTTTCAGATGGTTTTTAAAATTTTTCCTGTGTTACGTTTTAAATCTAACATCAATTTTTAATCTTCTCCACAAACAAGATTCAGTTTTGATGTTCCTAAACACATTTTATTTTTATTTTTCATATAATTGCTTACTAATATAAATATTTTGCATTTTTGTCTTTTTTTTTATTTTAGTCTATTCATTTTCTTTTCGTTTCTAATTTTACATGGAGACAATGTCTGAAATTTGCATAATACTCAGGTCAAGAGGACAGATTTCGGTAAAGAAATAAATGAAAATAACAGATTTGTTTATTTGTTGTCGTGATCCGACCTGCCATTCCCAGGTATACATTTTTTGTTGTTCTAACCAAATTATCAATATTTAATTTGTCAGTGATGTTAGAACAGTCTCAAATGGCTTAAAATATTTTGAAATCTAATGATTTTATTCAAATTATTCAAATATGGTAAAGAAGTACATAATGATCTATAAATTATCAGAAGCGACATCATGGCAATTCATTTTGTTTTGTCATTTCATCTAACTCTAGCTGAAATCTGTGAGTAGTATTGGTTGTCGGTGTTAGTAGTATTTAACCCTTAGCTGTTGTCTGTGTTAGTAATATTTAACTCTTTGCCTGTCCAAAGCATTTTCAAAACTTAAGTTTGTTCGACTTTTCGTCAGCTCGTATTACATACGTTCTGAATAATATAAACCTTTCTCTTCTTAGGTCCCGTGGTAATCTAAATGGTTGAAAAACATTGGGAATATGTAGCATATATGATGCATGGACATCAGGGAAACATGTCCTATGAGAGAAATTGGATTGCAAAAAAAAAAAAGAATAATCAAACAGAAACGTCTTAGAACGTTTCAAGTTTCCAATACGAATTTCCCCTGATGCGGGCACAAGTTAAACAATTCTTTTTTTGAGTTTAAAAAGATTCCCGGGTCAAGTGGGTTTTTCAGCATTCTTACTCTTTCAGTCAAACAATGCTTTTGGACCCGACAAATTATTTTTGTTTTTGTTTCCCATTGAAAGGAACATATGAGCGCTGTAAATCCCAAGCATGACACACCCTGGGAGAAGAGATTTTCGCTTCTACCACTAGTTACAGCATCGTCACCTATTCTATAATTTTATGAAGAAACACACCACAAATAAGAAAATTAAGGCTGCCATATTGGATAAAGTGGAATACTGACAGAATACTATATAGTCTTAGTTTTGGCCATCTTTTTCGTAGCCGGATCCCCTTTTTTCATAATAAGATTTCAACATTCATCCATAGGAATCGATAAAATGTGTATCACTTAATTTGTGTCATTGAGTACATGGTATCAATACCTAACGCGAAAGAATAGTGACCTTATTTAATATTGTAGCCGCGTGGAATATCATAGTTGCAACACGAAATACCGTGTCCCTACAAGTCAATAATCCATATATCCAGTGTTTAAACTCTGTCGAGCTTATCTTTGCCTCTCCACTTGCTTTTTCATCGCACTTGATAGAAGTTATAGATAGAATACCAGAGCTGAGAAAACGATACTCGAATAACAACACTGTATAAAAATGCTCAAAGGGTACAGGCCTCTAGAGTTAGGAACTATGACAGTGTCGCAGCATGGTAAGTGTAGTATAGGGACAAGTACTGTTATTAACATGCCCCCCGATGACTAATACCCTTGCTGGCACGGGGAATACGACTTCCTGCGTTTAATTATCAATATATGAAGCAAACTCCCACAAATTGGAGCCTTGTTATCGGGAGCAATACAAACTTAAAGTTGAGAATCTATCGTTATAGTCACATTCGACACTCTAGTAATCTTTGAAACGTTACGTTGGACCCCTTTCTCGGAAAAATACATACAAGGAGGCTATAATCGCATGCTTATAATCATTACAAGATTTCTTTCCCTTAGAACTTTACTAAGCTCGCAGACCTCATACGATGAATGTATGACACAAAACGAAGCACGCTGTGCAGTAAGCTCTAGGCAAGTCGTGATCACGATTTTGATGTGGTTTCGATTCCCTGCTGAAGCATCTACACTTTTCTTATGTTCTTAATACTCTCGAGAAAGCGATTCATGACAAATAACCCATTTTTGACTAAAAATCTAAATGATTATACCCTAGGGGGTAACTGCTGAGCGTGCTGTCTGTGCAAGTTGATTTTGCCTCGCAGTTGGAATCAGTTTAGTCACGTATGAATTTGGATATGCTTGAAGGAATAATATTGTAAGTAAACCCCCGATACATCTGATAATTCATATCTATTTGAAATGGTTTTTTTATTGGAAAAGAATTTGTGTAAATCCGTAGCAGCCAAATTGTGTCATGTGATTCTCACTCATTCTAAAACATCTACGATTGCATTTGGTTAGTGAAATGTAACCATATTCGCATAAATATATATATATATATTTTATTGAATCACTCGTACATTTTTCAAGAACTAATAAATCAATCATTTCACACATTCAACTAATGAAAAAAAATAAAGAAAAAAATAAATAACAACAGCAAGAAACAGAAAACGGTATATCTTATGTACCAGTAACATGACGACGACGGTGAGGACGACGGCGACGACGACGATATCTGCAATATAACAAAATACTATTACAATCATGGTATAATTAATAACTGAGAACGATTTTCGTGAACCGTATGTTCGTGCAACTTTTATGTCTCGCTTCAATATGTTAACACACACACACACACACACACACAGCCACACACACACGTACACACACACACACACGCACACGCATACACACACATACAAATACTCACACACACACACGCACATATCCATACACATATGATACACGAATTAATATATGCATGTTTGTATGTAATCTATCTCTTTATCTCTCTATTCATGTCTTTGTGTGTGTGTGTGTGTGTGTGCGTGTGTATGTATTTGTGAATCTGTTTTTTTCTATTGTCTGAATCTATATACGTTCATGATTTTAGTATACATATATATATATATGTACACACATGCACACAAATGTACACACACTTATACTCTCATGTATACACACACACACATACACACACACACACACACACACACACACACACATATATATATATATATATATATA
>NC_068984.1:13099263-13099492 GCF_001194135.2 Octopus bimaculoides
TATATATATATATATATATATAAATATATATGTATATATACATATACATATATATATATATATACTTATATATAAATATATATATATATATATATATATAAATATACATATATATACATATATAATGTATATACATATATATACACGCACACACACACACACACACACACACACATATATATATATGTATATATATATATATATATATATATATATATATATATATATA
>NC_068984.1:13100143-13101718 GCF_001194135.2 Octopus bimaculoides
TCAGCGTGACACAGTGTGACAAGGCTGACCCCTTTCAATTACAGGCACCACAGAAACAGGAAGTAAGAGTGACAGAAAGTTGTGGTGAAAGAGTACAGCAGGGTTCGCCACCATCTTCTGTCGGAGCCTTGTGGAGCTTTAGGTGTTTTCGCTCAATAAACACTCACGACGCTCGGTCTGGGAATCGAAACCGCGATCCTACGACCGCGAGTCCGCTGCCCTAACCACTGTGCCATTGCGCCTCCACTATACAGACACATACACACAGACCAAGACACAAACACATAGTTGCAGAAGTATCTACTTTCTAAAACCTTGGTTATACTTATGAGTGTTAGGATTTCGAATCTTAATACTTCCAGGGCTGGTTATCTGGTTACCACGATGAATAAGGGACGAAAATCATAATACCTACCGCCCCCTATAATGGGACAGCGGTCCGTTGCAATGATACGACTTGATGATTATGTGTACCGCACTCTAACCACCACGCTACGCATATTCAAACTACATACATCAAAGGAGCTGGCAGAATCGTTAGCACGCCGAGCAAAATGCTTAGCGGCATTCTCTTGCTCTTTACGTTCTGAGTTAAAATTCTGCCGAGGTCGACTTTGTCTTTCATCACTTCGGGGCCGATAAAATAAGGACCAGCCGAGCACTAGGGTCGATGTAATCGACTTGACTCACCTCATCGAAATTGCTGGACTTGTGCCAAAATTTGAAGCCAATAATTGAAAGATGATCCACAAATTTTAAACTCTTTCGTCTCGTAGACAGTAAAGCTACTTTATAAGCTCATCTGATTTTATTATGGGGAGAGGTACAAAAGCGCTCATTGCTGAGTGATGCATGTGTGTATGAGCGCATGTGTGAGTGTGGTCTTGTGTGTGTGTGTATATGTCTATATATATGTGTGTGAGTTTGTGCATGTGTACTTGTATGTTAATGTAAGGGTCAATCTAGGGTGAGATTGAAGTCAATCTAGGGTGAGATTGAGGTCAATCTAGTAGGAGAGTTGACAAGGTCGGAAAAAGTGGGTAGCAGGTGGTATTAAGTTGAAATGGGTTTTGACAGTTTCCACGCTTCCAAATGCTCACGACACATATATTTAAAAATAGGCAAAGAGTGCGCTACAACATAATGCATTAAAATGAAATAAAATAAAAATAACAATATAAATACATTATTTATTGCGTGTATTTGAAGCGAGTTTCAAGATCAATACACACTCGTATACGTAACGTTGTCGTCTACACACATCTAGGACTACATATAATGTCTGGGTGCGTACTCAAACACTTATGGGCGCAAATACACCCCGACATTCAACAATCACCCCCTCTCACATACTCATACGTACACATACACGTGTATATATGAACAGATGCATCTGAACATACATACAGAGACACATGTATATATATGAACAGATACATCTACGTACATATACGGACCATATATCTATATCTATCTATCTATCTATCTATCTATCTATCTATCTATCTATCTATCTATCTATCTCTCCCTCCCCCTCTCTCTCTCTCTATACACACACACACACACATATATATA
>NC_068984.1:13101909-13103200 GCF_001194135.2 Octopus bimaculoides
ATATATATATATATATATATATATATATATATATATACATATATGTGTGTTTCTGTGTCTATACATATACTATATATATATAAATCTATATATACCTATATATATACATACAAGCACACATATACTTCTGGAAAAGTACACATAAACATAATGGTTCATTCACTTGTGTACACATAGATATAATGAATCATTTACCTGTGTAAACATACAGAAATATTAATACACTATCGTATATAACTACAGACATGTATATGCACATATACAATCTAGCATGTACACACATTTGCCCATATGCTAACACAATCTAAACTACGTATGCAAATTAAGTTACGTATACTTGCAAATGCATAAATATATATGCACCGACACAGACATATTTCTAGAACGCATGTAATTAAATATAAAACAATGGAGAAGACCATACAGATTTATCCAATTGGACACACACACACGTACACAGACACACACACACGTACAAACACACGCAAACACACAAATTGATATGTCAGACATACCAGTGTCACTGTGATTTCGAACTTTGAGAACTTAGTTCTCGTCAGCGAGGCTTACTAGCACTCAGGGTTTTGGAGTTTATTCATCTCAAACAACGTGTCCGATGAATTTTTTTAATGCCGCAGCAACTTTAAAAAGGTGATCGAAATGTATGTCTGACACTTCAATTTTCAATTATTTTCCTTATTGGTACGGGGTCCTTACGTTTTTTACTCATTTGTCCATTTTCATCTTCGTGTTTAAGTGGTAACTTGTGGTTTAGTCATTTTGACTGCTATGTCAGCATGCTGGTAGTGCCTGTTAGAAGCCTTAATTAGTAATTGATAATTCATAGCGTTATAGGTTTTTTACTCATGCTAAACCATTGATATTACTATAAACAATGATTTCCCCACATATATTCAAATAATTTTTATTCACATCGATCACCTTTTTAAAATTTGCTGCAGCGTTAAAAACGGTCATCGCACACATTGGTTGCGATGAATAAACTCTACAACCCTGTGTGTCAGTAAGGCTCGCTGAAGAAAACTAAAATTACTTCTCAGAGTTCAAAATCACAGTGATACGGGCAAGCCTGGCTTTTTAATTTTCAATTATTTTCGTCATTGTTACGGGTTTCTTTAGGATTTTTTTCATTTTCCCCGCTTTCGTATTTGTGTTTAAGTGATAACTTGTGGTTTGGTCCTTTTGACTACTATGTCAGCATGCTGGTGCTACCTGTTAGTACCCTTAATCATTAATTGATAATTGATTATATATATATATATATATATAT
>NC_068984.1:13103359-13107028 GCF_001194135.2 Octopus bimaculoides
TGTATATGTATATAGTTGTATATACACACACACCCATTTAATTTATATAGTTATAACTGCCAACAAATTTCTATCTGAAATTCCAGATGAACCCATATCGCGGCAGGAAGCACGAGGAAGAGCAGCTCATGCTACCTCGCCTCTACACCAAAAACAGGGCAGGAAAGAAACCTCAAAACACTGAAAAGTGCTCCAGAGTAGAAAAGAATATATATTCTTTTATTCTTTTGTGCGTTTCCGCCCAAATACACACATACATACATATATTTTGTGTGTGTGTGTGTTCAGTCAATTTTTTTTTTGTGTGTGAGTGTTTGATAAGAGTCTTCGCCAGATAATTATGTCGCCAGCATTTCTGAAAGTAGATTTAAATATATTTGTTTATGAAAGATGTCTTACAGATTTAAAATTCTGTTTCACCGCTTACGGTGTTTTGAACGGCAAACTTGAATCAGTTTGAAGCCTGAATATATAATTTTAAAGCAAGAATTTAAGAAGGAAGGGAAGAGATGGAAGGGAATGGAATGGAAGAGAAGTATGCGAGGAAATGGTTATATTAAGTGTGGTTTGATATAATATAAGGAAGGAGAACGTGTAGAAGAAGAAGAACAAAGGAGAAGAGAGGATAAAGAAAAAAGGAGGCGTTGTATAAGCGATAATACCTGTTCAAGTAGGTACTACTGCTAAATTCTATTGTGTTTGTCGAAATTCAGGCATGATAGAGAAACGCTAGAATGTACTCCCTTAGAGGCGGTTATCCCCGGAGAAGAAACGTGGACTTAAAAGAGTCAGTGATTCGCAATCAGGTAGAACGGAGATCACATGAAAAAGGGACGGTTGAAAATTAATGTTAACTACACGAAATTCGGATACCGGACATCCTTCGAAAGGTCTTTACCTTGTAACAACAGAGAAAGCAAAATATCGTCAGGGAAATCTCAGAACATTTCGGGAGGGTCATTATACTAATAATAAACACACGCACTGGATCTATTTAATTTCTTTTATCATTATTAGTCAATTAGTCAAAGCGGTGAGCGGGCAGAGTTAGTAGCACGCCGAGCAAAATGCTTAGTAGTATTTTGTCCGTTTTAACGTTCTGAGTTCAAATTCCGTCGGGGTCAACTTTGCCTTTTATTCCATCGGAGTCGATAAAATAAGAACCAGCTGAACAGTGGGGTCAATGTAATCAACTTAACTCCCTCCTCAGAGATTACTGGTCTTGTGCCAAATTTTGAAACAGTTGGTTAATATTTCTTCATTATTCAGCTATTCGATTGTTTGATTAATGGTTCGGTGTGTGTGTATATATATAAATACATACACATATAAACACCCACACACCCACACACATATATATGTAGATATACATATAGTACTCCCTCGTCTGTAGCGAGTGTTACGTTCCAAAACACCCGCAATAGGTGAACTGCGATATGGCAAGGTATTGCTGTATATGTGTGTGTGTGCGTGAGTGTGTCTGTGTGTATATCTCTGTGTGTACGTATGTATGTGTATGTATATATGTATGAAAGCATACATGAACTTTTATTTTTATACTTGTTTCAGTTTATTAGGTGACCATGCTGGGGCAACGCCTTGAAGAATTGTAGTCGAACCTAGTACTTATATTTTGTATAGCCTGGCACTTATTTTAGGGGTCTTTTTTACCAAACCGCTAGTTTTACGAGGACATAAACGCACGAACACCCGTTGTCAAGCAGACGTGGACGACAAACACAGAGACAGAAAGACACATACACACATACATATACATATATATAATGGGACTTTTTCAGTTCCCGTCAACTAAATCCACTCACAAAGCTTTGTTCGGCCCGAACTTCTAGCGGAAAACACCTGCCCAAGATGACACGCTGTGGGATTGAGCCCGGAACCGCCTGCGCACATATATGCATTTCTAAAATATAGATGTGTATGTATATGCGCTTATGGCTCTATATCTACTTAACCATCTATATTGAAGGTCTGCATGATAATACTTTGAAGTGACAGTCAACCTTCTTCTTGTACTGGTTCAATAAACATACACTCTACTAAATGAAGTGAATAATCCCAGGGTTTAATGTTTGGTTGTTTTTATATATAACTTGATGTAAAAGCAAACGTTAATATGTGTCTTTCTATATACATACATATAGATATGTGTATATCTAAATATGTATACACTGTATGTATACACACACACACACACATACACACACACACACACACACACACACACACACACACACACACACACACACACACACACACACACACACACACACACACACACACACACACACACACACACACACACATATATATATATATATATATATATATCTGTCTTTCTGCCTCCCTATGTCTGTATGTATATATATGTATGTACGTGTATATTTATGTGAGTTTATATCTATCTATCTATCTATCTATCTATCTATCTATCTATCTATCTATCTATCTATCTATCTTTCTATCTATCTATCTATCTATCCACAGCTATCTATCTATCTTTTAATATATGTACATAAAGTTTATGTGTATATGTCTGTATAATATATGCATGTTTTTATGTATGTGAAAATATATTCGTGTATTTATACGCTGTCCTTATGCGTGTGCATGTACGTACGCGCGCGCGTGTGTGTTTAATAGTTGGATGCGTGTACCTGTGCATGTTTTTGCCTATCCGTGCGTGTATGTACGTCTTGCAAAAGTCATTTTCATACATCAGCGTGTATCAGCCAACAAATGGTTGTTACGTGACTCCCATCCGGATTTCGCAAATGTCCACATATTAAGCAAAATATTCAGATTGTTTATAATACTACAACGTAACCAAACTGAGGCAACTTAAGATGCTGGCCTGAGAGAACGCGTCATCGATCTTTTAATATATTCTCTTTGAAGATAACCTTTGAGTATTGAGTAATGTACACAGCAAGTACAAGCATACGTCCAATATGTTCCAGTATCTTGCTTTTAAATTCTCATCATTTCTTCCCATGAAATATAAGACAGCGAAGTGTGTTTGTTCAGGTAGTGGTGAAAGAGGAGTAGCAGGTAGACAATTGGAGCTTTTGCCAAATAAAAGCTGATTTATAGTGAAGTCTTTGTATGTGTGTATAAAGGAACGTAAATATGTATGCATAAGACACACGTACACACACTAGCAGGCATGTATACACACAGATTTACAGGGTCTAATGTAGGAGAGCGTAGCTGTGTATATACTTAGAATTCTTTCTATATACACATGCCCACTTACGGATACACGCAGACAAGAGTATGACACACCCATGTATATGTACACAAGAATTGGGAATATAAATTTGGGATCGATTGAAGAATACGGAACCGATATTCATACTATGTTGGAGACAAGAGTCTATCTATCTATCTATCTATCTATCTATCTATCTATCTATCTATCTATCTATCTATCTATCTGTCTCTCTGTCTGTATATCTAACTAGATGGCTAGTTCGCTAGCTCTCTGTATACATATATATATGTGTGTATACACTGTTATATAAAAGTATGTGTGTGTGCGTAACTTGATGTATGTGGATATTCATGCAGATTTCCATGCATGGTTGTATATATAAATATATATATACAACATTCATACATGCAAATACAATATATATATATATATATATA
>NC_068984.1:13107305-13109546 GCF_001194135.2 Octopus bimaculoides
TCTCTCTCTCTCTCTCTCTCTCTCTCTCTATATATATATATATATATATATATATATGTGTGTGTAGAGACAGAGAGAGTGGGAGATAGATAGATAAGAGGTTAGGTAGGTAGGTAGGTAGATAGATAGATAGATAGATAGAATTAAAAATTGATCATTAATTAGTACTTTATTCGCTATTTGCCGCTGATGAAAATGCGTTTAAACCACAAATTTCAAATGAATATAAACTTAAATACACTCGTTTGTTGTTGTTATGATTGGCTATTATAGACCAAAGTCGATCACAAGTTCGAATTTATTTTGGACACTAAATCAAGCCCAGAAAACAATTCTTTCTAAGTTTTAAAGAATTATATTCGTGGGTTTCTCGAACTTGTTTCGCTTGAAATGATGATTTACAGTCTACTGAATTTTTTTTGCGCATTAAGGCCCATTTATAATATTTCTGTCGAGTGATATTACTGGCTGTTTTACTTCCCGAAAATTTGCAGATAAGCAAACTATACAGTTACATAATTTATTCTTTTTTACTCTAGGCCCAAGGCCCGAAACTTTTGAGGATGAGGCCAGTTGATTAAATCGACCCCAGTACGAAACTGGCATTTAATTCATTGATGCCGAAAGGATGAAAGGCAAAGTCGACCTCGGCGGAATTTGAACTCAGAACGTAAGGACAAACGAAATACCACTAAGCATTTCTCCCGGCGTGCTAACGTTTCTTATCTCTTTATTGCTCACAAGGGGCTAAACATAGAAAGGACAAGCAAGAACAGACAAAGGGATTAAATCGATTACATCGATCCCAGTGCGTAACTGGTACTTAATTTATCGACCCCGAAAGGATGAAAGGCAAAGTCGACCTCGGCGGAATTTGAACTCAGTACGTATAGACAAACGAAATACCTCTAAGCATTTCGCCTGGCGTACTAACGTTTCTTATTTCTTTATTGCCCACAAGGGGCTAAACATAGAAAGGACAAGCAAGAACAGACAAAAGGATTAAGTCGATTACATCGATCTCAGTGCGTAACTGGTACTTAATTTATCGACCCCGAAAGGATGAAAGGCAAAGTCGACCTCGGCGGAATTTGAACTCAGAACGTATAGACAAACGAAATACCTCTAAGCATTTCGCCTGGCGTACTAACGTTTCTTATCTCTTTATTGCCCACAAGGGGCTAAACATAGAAGGGACAAGCAAGAACAGACAAAGGGATTTAGTCGATTACATCGATCCCAGTGCGTAACTGGTACTTAATTTATCGACCCCGAAAGGATGAAAGGCAAAGTCGACCTCGGCAGAATTTGAACTCAGAACGTAGAGTCAGACAAAATACCGCTAAGCATTTCGCCCGGCGTGCTAACGTTTCGGCCACCTCGCCACCTTCAGTTACATAATCTATTGATACTTGGATTAGATGTATCAACACTATTCCATGTTACAGCAGGGGAATAGTTGTTCTAGACTTTAATCGTCTAGGTCAGTGGTCCTCAACCATTTTTTTTGTTACCTATGGAACCCTTTGATTTCTATTTTACTAAACGGGGCCCTCATACCCATTCTATTTACTATATTGGGTCCTCATAGCCCACACTATATTTTTGTAATTAAATATTATTAGGAATTATATTAAAAAAATTGTTAAAATTCTTTTGTATATTGTAGAAGTACAATTACTTTATTGCGCATAAATTTTAGCAACTTAATCTTATATGGACCCCCGAGGGCCATATGAACGCCGGTTCACAACCACTACTCTAGATTAAGGTAGATTACTAGACGTTTCCGTCTTCTTAGACATAAAATTCAAATAAGAGGTGACTGATACTTCCTTTGATGTCATTAGAAGTGTAGCTCGTCTGGCTGGTGTGTCACTGGTGAAAAGAGATATATTTGGACTTTCGAAAGACAGCTAATGCATTCCGTTAATTGCAAGATGGCTATTGGAGGAACTTCTATGTGGCTGTCGATGCGACTGTGGTGAGTGATGGCGGAGGCACTGTTTCATAGGCAGAAAAACCTTAGCCTAATTTTGTGTGAATTAATAAGTTTAATGTATTTGTGTGTAGGTAGAAGAAGATACTTGGAATGGTTAGAAAATTACTGGAAATATTCGTGGAAACTTGAGTCCCGGCAAATGGACGGTTACATAGACACATACGATTATCTCTCTATCTGTACATTAATATATATGTATACATGCCTGTATATATATATATATATATATATATATATAT
>NC_068984.1:13109736-13115303 GCF_001194135.2 Octopus bimaculoides
GAGAGAGAGAGAGAGAGAGAGAGAGAGAGAGGGAGATATGTGTGTGTTGTTGGCACTCCGTCGTTTACGACATCGAGGGTTCCAGTTGATCCGATCAACGGAACAGCCTACTCGTGAAATTAACGTGCAAGTGGCTGAGCACTCCACAGACACGTGTACCCTTAACGTAGTTCTCGGGGATATTCAGCGTGACACAGTGGGACAAGGCTGACCCTTTGAATTACAGGCACAACAGAAACAGGAAGTAAGAGTGAGAGAAAATTGTGGTGAAAGAGTACAGCAGGGTTCGCCACCATCCCCTGCCAGCACCGCTTGACAACCGGTGTCGGTTCGTTTGTGCCCCCGTAACAAAAGCTGTTCGGCGAAAGGGACCGATAGAATAAGTGCAAGACTTTAACAAAGTACCCTGGGGTCGATGTATTGTTCCACGAAAACTCTTCAAGGCGGGGCTCCAAAATGGCTGCAGTCAAATGACTGAATCAAGTAAAAGGTGAAAAATAAGGGATACATGTGCCTCAGCGTGTGTGTGTGTGTGTGTATGTCTGTGTTTGTGAATATCTATCTATCTATCTATCTATCTATCTATCTATCTATCTATCTATCTATCTATCTATCTATCTATCTATCTATTTATTTATTTATTTATTTATTTATTTATTGGTCTGTCTATATCTCTATCTCTCTGTATATATGCCAATCTATGTACAGATATATGTATGTATCTATTTATATATTTATTTCTTTTATTAAAACATAAGCTCACACTTTGTCTCACAATACCAGTGTCGCATGCCACCACATCCATCAGACGATTACAGTGGTGCGAAACTCAAATCGTGCGACTAACACTCAGCTTCAGCTTTAATAAAAACAATTATATAAATATATATGTGTGTGAGTGAGTGTGTATATATGCGAGTGTGCGTGAGTGAGTGTCTCTGTCTGTATATGTATTCATGCCTATGTATATGTACCGTATTTTAACGTGTATAAGGAACCCTCGTGTCTAAGGAACTTTCTAATTTTGGGGGCTTAAATTTGGAAGAAAGGTTTTGTAAGGGATATAATACTATCCATGTATAAGAAACTCCCATATTTTTTAAACGTAATATTTGACAAAAAAAAAGGGTTTCCTTACACGAGTTAAAATACGGTATATGTACGTATATGTATATTGCGAAAAAAGCATAAAGAGAGACAAGTTTTCACAAAGATGTCCTTAGTTTGACGCTTGAAACGAAAAGGTAAGCAAACAAGTGTCTTTGATCTATCAGATGTAGGATTTTTCATCAGACAAAAAGGAAAGAAAAGGGGAAGGATGGTGGACAGGATTGTAGGGAAGGAACGTTATGAACTGGGTAGAAGTGCAGTACTACGTGAAAGAGTTACGAAAAGAGGAAGAGGTGCAGTGTTGTGTGCATATTAAAATTTTCTGTGTAAGGTTAGCATTGTTGTGTGGGACCGCCTTAAAGCCTTGAAACTCTAATCTCTCCAGCGCCGCCGCGAGCGGTACATCATCTGTACGATGTGGAAAATATACTACCAGCATTGCTCAAACGATCTCAACATTAGTTTTAAGGTTCATACAAGGTTGGGACCACTGGCCATAGTCCCCTGCCCAATTCAGGATCACAACATATAGGTACACTGCGACATAATTTCTTTTCCTCAACAAGCCCTGCCCTGTTTAACATTGTCCCAAAACAGATAAAAGAGGAAAACGATCCTATCAGCTTTAAACAGAGTCTAGACAGCTTTCTCCAAAGAATACCAGACAAGCCACCCATACCTGGATACAACTCACTCAATAAGAACTCACTACTTGAATGGACCATAAACAAACCTTGACTGTAAAAAGGATTTAGATAATCCTATCAGGTGGTGCTATTAAGTTAGACATGGCCTGGACCAATCTTTGGTCGAAACAAATCCAAGTCTTTATCTAAGTTGTGTGAGTGGTATGCAATGTAGGTGTCTGGCTAGTGTTGAGTGGTGTTGAGTGGGATAGACATGTAGCAAATTCGATAATGAGGCTTGGAAGCAGAAAAAGAAATAGTGGAGTAAATATCGTAGTAGCTATGAGGGAAGAAATAAAGGATATGGATGAAGAGGAAACGTTACAAGTAGAAAAAGATGGAAAAGATAAGTGGAAAAAATAAATAGGTAAATATCGAAAATGTATGTAAGATATCAGAGGAGAAGAAAATGGCTTAGAAATCTATATAAAACACGTGATTATTAAAAAATAAAGGAGAGTTGCAAAAGGGAATATTATGAAAAGGAAAAAAAATTAAAAGAATGTTAACAAAATTTAATTTATCAATAAATATATGCATGAAGCGGAAAAAAGTTTGAAATTCTCTAGAATGGAACAAGAAGCAATAAATATATGCAAATATATGTATGTATGTTTTTCTGTGTATGTGTGTGTGTGCGTGCACGCGAGCATATATATATATATATATATATATCACGCAAAGATATATATATATATATATAGATATATAGTTAAGTCTATATAAATATGTGTAAACATACGTGCATATATTTAATATGTATAGTATATATGCAAGTATATATATGTATGTAGGTACATACACATATATATATATATATATATATATATACATACATATACATATGTATATGCATATATATATATATATATATATATATATATATATATATATATATATATAAATATATATGAAATTCAGGTAAAATTACGTCTGATAACGTAATAATACACATTCAGTACCGAAGTTGACTTGTCACATGAAACTACTACTTGAACTAAAACCAAATACAGTAATGTTATAGCTGTTGGACAACAATTGTCTATAGGCGGTTTATCAATTGAAAAGCTACGTTTGCAACAGAACGAAATTATCAACAGTAAATATCTGAAATCATTTTAAATTATGACATATATTTAAACTTAATGTGTGAGTTGCCATAGTATGATAAAAGGAAGGCGGGTTGATAGTTTCTTATTACGCTTGAGGTCAGTCATAAAAAAAGCTAAATTCCTGGAGGTAAGTTTGGATTTATACTCTTAATTATAATGAATGTAATAAAGAAATTAAAGTGAGCGTATTCCTTTGCTCTTTCTCTCTAATGCTGGTGGGGGTCGGCATTTATTCTCTCCTTGCTAAAAATAAAGTATATTGATATGCACTCTAATCACCATAGATCGATAATAAATAGCGTTATTATTAGTATATCCCTTAGAACATCTTACCTTTCAACAAAGGCAGACGTCTTCAATAACCCCGCTGCCTCTTATGATCCAACTCTACCAGCCAGTAGATTCTTTCGGAAAAATAAAGTTTATATCTAACACGAAGCTTAAAAATTACTTAGTTCAGCTAGATTCTAATCCTAAGCTCTTGAAGAACACGTACGAAGCTCACCCCACTAGAGATGGAAGCATCTACTCCATTTGTCTTCCTTATAACTGATACTTCACCCAACATATCCACCTGCGTATTCCTAAGCGCAACAAAGAGCACACAAAATGCATAATTTCGAGCAGCAAAACATAACTCGCAGACCAACGCAAAAGCTACTACTACTACTACTACTACCACCACCACCACCACCACCACCACACACCATTGTCCAAACACTCTTCAATAGCGTCACTACACATACTACTATACGAGCATCCCTATACAGCATCATACACACACACACAGACAATATATATACACACACACGCAACATACACGGACACATGCAACACGCATAAACACAAACATACACTGTACACATGTACACTATACGATCGCAATCACACACAGACATACACACGTGCAAACACAGCCTGAACAAGCAGATATCAACCGTTAAACACAGGTATTTGCACACGTTCACACGCACAGACACATATGCATACACACACACATGCTCACACACATGCACACACACATTACATTAGCCTCACACACCTTTCATTCTCTGTCCTTTGTTTTCATCTTAATCCTTTCTGTCGAAGAGTGTAGGCCCGAAACGGAAAAGACTTTTCCATTCTTCCCGAGCGTTAAACGTGCACACCTGCTTATTGTTCCTACACCTGTCTTCGTCTTTTGTTTCCTGTAAATTTGAATAATATATATATATATATATATATATATATATATATATATATATATATATATATATATATATATATATATATATATACTCTTTTACTTGCTTCAGTCATTTGACTGCGGCCATGCTGGAGCACCGCCTTTAGTTGAGCAAATCGATCCCAGGACATATTTTTTGTAAGTCTAGTACTTATTCTAACGTTCTATTTTGCCGAGCTACCATCTGTTGTCAAGCGATGTTGGGGGGACAAACAGACACACGACCATATACACATATATATATATATATATATATACATATATACGACGAGCTTCTTTCAGTTTCCGTCTACGAAAACCACTCATAAGGCTTTGGTCGGCTCGAGGCTATAGTAGAAGTCACTTGCCCAAGGTACCACGCAGCGGGACTGAACTGGGAACCACGTGGTTGGGAAGGAAGCTTCTTACCACACAGCCACATGTAAATATATAAATATGACATATATATATATATATATGAGTGTGTATGTGTATGTGTATGAATATATATACACGTATACACACACGCGCACACACATACACATACGCACGAACACGTATATTTACAAGAAAAAACATAGAAAATATTTCTTTTACAAAGCAAACTAACGATCCTCGAAGTTTGCCTAATTATCAAAATTGACGTTTTCGCTCTTTATTGCTAAACTACAGAGAACGAAGGGAATTAGTCTAAACCTGATTTATACTGATGCGATGTCAACGCTTCATTGTAATATGAATCTCAATATCTTCCATACATATATACTAATAGTACTTAGTAATAAATGTCACGCCCGTTATCTCACTCTGCCTAATGGGATTCTACTTGTTTCGAACGCAATTCTATATTTCTCACTCAAATAGAACAAATTGCCGAACATAACATTTTTTCACTGGCAATTTTTCAATGGCCTGTTGAAAGTACAGCAATGAACTGAAAAAGTTATCAACTATATTGTTTGTATGTGTAAATACTCGATTAATAATTCTAAATATATAGTAGTTATTTCCGTTCTGTTAGCTTTATTGTATTCTTTATACTTTTAATTAAGTTACTAACTTTGTTTTCACCAATGCGTTTGCTTATTCTTCTTGTGACCAGAGGAACTGTCACGACAGAAGTGATACAAAGCAGAAATAATGAGTAGCTGAAATAAAGACAAGAATTAATAGAATCTTAAGTCTTTGACGTTACAATTAGATAATTTTATTTGATTAATATACTGCTCTGGGGGCGTTCAGTACACTTGATTATATACTTTTCAAGCAGAACGCATCTCTGAAAGACATCCTCCATGCAATTATTTTAAATTGTCTCGACTGTGAATAATTTTCGTAATTCAGAACGCTTACACACACACACACACACACACACACACACACACACACACACACACGCACATACACACAGACACACACAGACACACACAGAGACACACATACACAGACACACAC
>NC_068984.1:13116363-13125477 GCF_001194135.2 Octopus bimaculoides
TATATATATGTTTGTGTGTATATGTGTGTACCTTTGTGTGTGTGTTTGTCACCTCATCATTTACAAAGTGGTGTTAGTTTGTTTCCGTACTTTCAACTTATTGGTTCGACAAAGAAGAACGATAGCATAAGTATCTTCCTTGAATTGAAAGAACGTTAGTACATGAAGCGATGTGCTCGACTAAGACCTTTGAAGGCCGTGCCTCAACATGGCCGCAGTCGAATGATTAAAGTAAGTGCAATATAAAAGATAACCTCGAATCACGGTAGGCATTCCCAAACTTCATGAGTAGTCTACAATCCGGATCCTTTGGAAATAGCTGCGTGCGTTGACACAAATTTATAATTTACTATATTAAAATGAGATATGACATACTTCAATGACAACATCGACATCGCCTTAAACTTTACACTGTCCTGCGTATCACCTGCGATACACACGACATATTTCTCTGCTGTCCATCCATGCATCGTATATGACATACATTGCCAATTTGGTACTTATGAAAGGTAAGCTTTATATTACAAAGTACGCATGAAACAAAAGTAAGTGTAAGTTTGAAAAGAATGGGTGTTTAGGAAAAAAATTATATCAAAAATGCTTTGGACAGGCAAAGGTTTAAGCAAAGGTGATAATGATGGACGCTTTTCACCACTAAAGATGAAAATTGTTTGCCATTATTACCTCTGCTTTCGCTAAAGCCGAGGTATTGTTTTCAGTCGCGTTTGTTCGTTTGTTTGTCCGTGGACAATATATCTCAAAAACCGTGGGATGGATTCGGATAAAACTTGTAGGGATATTTGGCCTTGTGACTGGCACGAACTGATTAGATTTTGGGATCGATCTGGTACCGGATAAGGATTCTGGTTTATTTATTTATTATTTTTTTTTTTTACTTAATTTTTGAGAGCGGTCGGGTTCATTTCAGATATTCTCATTTTAAAAATTATCTCCGGCTATTCGTTGAGAGGACATTGGTGTTGACTTGGCGGAGGTTTGAGCTTTCTGAGAGCTCTTGATTTCATTATATTTGCTTGCCTCACGGAAGGTAGTCGTGCCTTAGTAAGTTATTAGCAATGCACAGGCGCAACGTCTGTACTTAGAGTATTGATGTATTTGTTGATTTATGAGTAGCGACAATGGGTTTTCGTGTAGTTGTGAATTACATTTATTTAATGAAGAAATTAATTTCCTGAAACTAATGTTGCTCACTTGTTTCTAACACTCATATCCGTCTCCATTACTTGGGGGTCAATTTCAACATTTCTTTGTTGAACCACAGTTAAAAGATTATTTTTTCGATAAAAATCCAAAGAATAAAATGGCGTTTCTTGAAGTGATGAAATTAGTATATATAATATTAATAATAACAAGACTTTCTGCTATAAGCACAAGGCCTGAAATTTTGTGGAAGGGTGCTGGTTTGCCTACATTGAGCCCGGTATGCGACTGGTACTTATTTTATCAACCTTAAAAGGATAAAAAGCAAATTGGACCTCGGCAGCATTTGAACACAGAACTGGAAGAAATGCCGCGAAGCAATTTGTCCGGCACGGGAACGATTCTGATCGCTCGCTGCCTTAACAATAACAACAATAACAACAATACTGGTTTCAAATTTTGGCACAAGGCCAACAATTTAGGGTAGGAGTATGCGTCGAATACGTCTACCCTAGTACTCAACTGGTACCTATTTTATCGACCCAGAAAGGATGAAAGGCAAAGCCGATCTCGGCGGAATTTGAACTCAGAACGTAAAAACGAAATAAATGCTGCTAAGCACGTTGTCCAGCGTGTTAACAATTCTGCCGGCTCACTGCCTTAAGGAATAATAATAATAATAATAATAATAATAATAATAATAATAATAATAATAATAATAATAATAATGATGATGATAATAATAATAATAACAATTATTATTATTATTATTCAAAAGCCGCCAACTAAAAGTCAACCACTTGTTGTTTATAGATGACCTCAAACTTTATGGTAAAGATGATGCCCAAGTCAGCTCCCTCGCTGATACGGTGTATACTTTCAGTGCTGATATCAGAATGGAGCTCGGACTGTAAAAGTGTGGTGTGTTAGTCTTGAAGAGAGGCAAAATCAAAATGTATGGACAGGCTAACGATACTGTCGGGGGAAGTTATGAAGCTGAGAGAAGAGACGGGCTATAAGTAATTGGGGGATATTGGAAATGGATAAATTGATGGAGAAAGAAATGACAAAAATATTTAAGGTGGAGTACTTGCGCAGACTGAGACTGAAACTTAAGCTGAAATTAAACGGACGGAATAAGATCGAAGCTATCAACACCTGGGCGGTTTCACTCGTTAGATATGGAGCAGGGGTAATCGCATGGACAGTAGACAAACTAAACAGCTTAGATGGAAAGACAAGGAAGTTGCTGACTAGATATGAGATACTCCAGCCAAAAATGACAGACAGACCGTAGGTACCAAGAAAAAGCGGAGGGGGGGGATTGATTGGATGTCAACACAGCATTAAACCAGAAGAAAACAACATAGCATGGTATATCAAAATGCCACAGGACCACTATTATTGGAAGTAAGCAGGTCAGGCTTGTGTAGGATGGAAGATTGCAAAGATAAAGCACTGTACAAGCACTTGAGAATGAATGAAACTGAAAATAGGTGGATAAAGAAAAGAATGCATGGACAGTTTCGTAGGGATGTTGAAGATAAGACAGGCAGAGAAAAAATATGGCTATTGAAGGCTAAAAGTGATTTAAAACCGGAAACGAAGATTCTAATCGGAAACGAAGGCCCATAATTATCGGAGCCCTGGGAACAGTGCGTAAAAATGTTGAGAAGTACATGGATCAAATAGGGACTGCAATAAGGGTGGACCACTTGTAGAAAACAACACTGCTTGGAACCGCTCGAATACTCCGGATGGTGCTCGAAAAATGAGGTGTGTTACCTTAGCTCACTGGTAGTGAACAGCTGACACCGTAGTACATCTCCAGCATTAGAAACTGTGCAAAGGCAATAATAATAATAATAATAATAATAATAATAATAATAATAATAAAAATAATAATAATAATAATAATAATGCAGTACCAGACATGTCCTGATACAGTACCAGGCAGTGGCTCGCGTCGCTTTTGATCTTAAATGATTGGAAGTGTTCTCATGTACATTGTTTTGTCTTGGTGTAAAACATGGGCTACAGCAAATATTCTGTTCAATATCACAGATTTGCTTGTCAGTTGTTTGATCTTTACTAGTTGAGCAAGTCCCTCGGTGGCTGACGATATCTCCATCTCTGATCACGAGCAGAAGACGTACCAATCAAATGCTAGTGTCAACGTAAGTGGCCAGCATCCTCATTCTAACATTATAGGCTTTTGTGTCCTGCATGGCGTGTCTCCTAGTTAAATAAATCCTTTAAATGTTATTTTTAATACTGCTCTCTAAACTTCAAAGTCAAACATTTTAGTGATGATAATTTTTTCTTTTTTTGAAGGAATTTAGTCTTCCTGATCGTCCTGTAAAAACTGAGCAGATTTACTAAGTGGTAAAATGTAATAATGTTTTCTACCCTAGACACGAGGCCAGCATCTTTAAGAGGCGTTGAGGTCGACTTCATTGACCCCAGTGCTCAACTGCTACTCATTTTGTCGATTCTGAAATACAAATTTGACCCAAATTGCTTTTCATCTCAGAACGTAAAGACGGATGAAATGCTACTAAGCATTTTGTCCGACACGGTTACGATTCTACCAGCTTGCCGCACTGTAAAATATAATGATCCTTTATATTCAAGGCCTCATTTTGTGGGAAAGGGCTGCCCACCCCAATGCTCAATTCGTACTTATTTTATCGACCCCGAAAAAATGAAAAGCAAAGTCGACCGCGGCAGAAATTTGAACTCAAAACGTAAAAACAGATAAAATGGTTAGCAGCACTCTGTCCGGCACGGTAACCACTCTACCTGCTGGCCGCACTGTAAACTGTAATAATATTCGTAAACACTTTTCAAGCTCTGCAGACTAAAGTCTAATTGTCTTGTAACTGCCGGGGAAATAAACGAATTTCTCAGTCTTGAAATAAGTAAATGTTTCCGATTATTGATTAAATGTAGTAATTATCCAACAATAATAAACGAACGGTTGATTTTTCACGAAGAATAGATATTTTAGTTCGGTAGGAAAATCAAATTAGATTCGAACCTACAGTACATAATATTAATTGTCTTAAAATCAATACAACGTGAACGAACAGCTATGAAATAAATTCTTTGAATATTGTTGAGATAGGTGCGACAAGGATTATTGGAATGGCACTTATTTGATATTTTACTTGTTTTTCTTCCGTCTCAGTGCTAATCAACCATTTATCATTGATTTTGCACAATTTCAGGTTTTTCGTGAAGCTTCATCAGATTTGTAATATTTTAGAATAGTTCTCTAATGATAACTTCAAAAGAATTCAACGGCATTATTACTTCTATGTTTCGTCTGAAGCAGCTGTCGTTTTCTTTTTAAGCAAATATTATAAACTTCAGATAACTGAAAGGACGACTGTTGAAAATAAAGAGTTTTCCTAACTTCTGTTTGAATTACTTCGCTATTAACTTAATCTAATCAATAATAAAGATGTCTACATAATTTATTGAAAAATCAAGTTAATTTATTGAAAAAAAAAAAAAATTAAATCAATAAATCGTATAGACGTCTGTATTTAACAAAGACAGCAGATCTTTCGTCTGCTAGAGCAACGTAAGAATAAACAGAGATATTCAAGAACTGATAGAGAACATTTTAATGTAGTTCAAGTGTAATATATTTGACTACTGAAGCAGACAATTCCTTTTATCTCTAAACTTTTCTCTTTGGAGTTATAGAGGTATAACACATTATTTTATATACACTAGAAATGACGAAGATTGCATATATTTAGAACACCTTATATTGTTGTCCATTTTGCAGCTTTTCTTTACGTCTAGAAGTATCATTTTATTAAATGATGTAGATTTACTGAAGTCTGTTTGGTATAGACTTAATACGTTTATTTGATAGTGAATAAATTTTGCCTTTAAACCTACAGCTAAGATTAAATGATTTCACAGTTATAATCGATTTAATATGGATACGAACTCTTGGGTATGTAATTTCTTCTTGTCACACAAACATAGACCTAATGGTGAGCTACTGCTGAGTGACTCTGCTACATGTTGCTTTGCTCTCCTCTATCAGGCCCCACATCTAGAAGTGTCATTATTCCCATATGTAGAACTAGAGGCCAGACACGTTGAGGAATATCATTGTCCAAGTTGTGGAATATTCAGCGTTGCATGATGTGATTGCACGAACAAATCTGTATCTGGAAAATTTAAAGTCTTTGTCATTAAAGTTTTAGCAAAGATGGCAAAATATTGAACATATTTGAGAAAAAAGTTTGATCTTTAAATCCGATTCGAAGATGTGAGGTAATATCGTAAGCTTCGTTCACTTGCAGCTATCCCAAACGTGATCATCCAGCCAAAGTTCAAACTTTATATGTCCGCAGGACTTTTGAAAACGTGTGTAGTAACAGATCTTCAGTTGTGTCAATTGATAATATACCTTTCAAATCTCTTATAGGCGACAATATTCTGATACATCCGCTCATTTCCTTCAGGTAGTTCAGATGTTTTCACACACACACACACACGCGCTCGCGCGCGCGCTATGTCGGTTTTCATGCATGTTCTTTCGCTTTTATTCAGCACAACAGTGGAGGCGCAATGGCCCAGTGATTAGAGCAGCGGTCTCGCGGTCGTAGGATCGCGGTTTCAATTCCCAGACCGGGTGTTGTGAGTGTTTATTGAGCGAAAACACCTAAAGCTCCACGAGGCGCCTGCAGGGGATAGTGGTGAACCTTGCTGTACTCTTTCACCACAACTTTCTCTCACTCTTACTTCCTGTTTCTGTTGTGTCTGTAATTCAAAGGGGTCAACCTTGTCACACTGTGTCACGCTGAATATCCCCGAGAACTATGTTAAGGGTACACGTGTCTGTGGAGTGCTCAGCCACTTGCACATTAATTTCACGAGCAGGCTGTTCCGTTGATCGGATCAACTGGAACCCTCGACGTCGTAAGCGACGGAGTGCCAACAACATTCACCACAACAATATGCGGTTTTCGATGCCTGGTCAGGTGATCGTACTTGATCATTGTATCCCACAGGACTTTGCAATTCTCGTTATCGGTAAGTCCTTCTGGGATTTCCTCATACCACGTCCTAGCACTTTGTAGGCCGTGATTTACACACAGCCCCCAATGGATCATTCTTGCCACATTGTCATCGCGTCTTTTATATTCGCGTTGTCGCAATTTCCACATGAGGTTAATTGTGTTCGTAAGAAGTCTATGCTATCTGTTCTTTTGATATGTTATAAACATTGCCAGTTTTGTTGGGAAATTCTGTAGAATATAGATGTATTGTCTACAAACATTTTTCTCTTTTCGTGTTTTATAATGAAAAATATTCTACAGGGTGACCACAAAGTCTGGGTACATGGGGATTAACACATACTTTAAGAAATTATTATTTCTTATATTTAATTATGTTATGATTTTATTTACCCCATGACTCACATAAGGATTAACACATACTTTAAGAAATTACTATTTCTTATATTTAATTGTTTACGTTATGATTTTATTTACTCCATGTACCCAGACCTTGTTGACACCCTGTATAATAAAATATTCGTAGGTAAAAACTAGGCTCCACAGATTTCGCAACATAAACAGGCAATTAATTGTAGAAGTTATACTCACAACACAACAGAATGCTAACAGAGATTCATCGATATTATACGTTATTACATTATGTGATGGCATAAAAACGCACGGGCGTATTAGATGCATTCCCCAATATCAGCAGTGCATACTGGAAAAGAGAATCTTTAAAGTAGCAAAAAATGTCAAAAAGAATCAAATAGACATATAAAACCTGAGCTGAATATTTAAGTCATTTTTGGAAAAATAAAGGGTGTCTTGGCTTTCCACTAAGAAATAGTTTTCCCTCATAGCTGAAATGCTTCAGGTGTCAGTGCAGTAGCACAGTAGGAAGAATTTTGTATTTAACACAATAGTAATACCTGGGAACGATCACACATCGCGCAAGGTATCTCAACCCCCGTAATGCATAAAACTAGATATTTCATCCATTAAGTTATAGCGATTTCTCAAATACTTCAATACTTGTTGTTAAATTCTTGTTGAAATTGCGATTCATTTAGTAAAATTTCTTCTTGTCGCATTTCAAGTAATAAGAGAAGTGAAATTCTACACTTCACTTAGCGTTAAATGGTCTTGAGTTGCAGTAGAACTAGCAGTGTTCTTGAACAATCGTAGTTGTCATCGAAATTGCTCCGTGCATTGATAAACTGCAAGATTGCATTTGTATAATTCTAAAAGAGACATGTTTACCATATCGGCATTGCCTTAACCTTGGCAATAAACTTATCGAGACCATGATTAATCACAAGGAAAATATATTACTGAAAGTTATGTCACACTTTGTGCGCGGAAACATTTACTTCACAAAACTGCAACGCTGGTTCGTTTCATAGCTGAAACGCAGAAACTCCTGCTAAGTAACGAAGGCTTTCGAAAACGGAATGAATATGAAAGCATCCAAATTTGTATTACTATTATTTTATGTGACAGGAACAACAGATAATATATAAGTGGTATACTATTGAAATTTAGTACGAAAGAAGAAGTTTAGACGTAAAGCATTTTGGAATGAAATATACGTTGAAGAAATACTAATAGAGATCGGGTTTCAATCTCGTTATTGTTATTTAGCTTAACATATTTGTCTATCACAAATGGGTGCAAAAAGAGTTCTGTAGTTAAAAGGATACCTTAGTATCTACTTGGTCTGTGGTTCTATGTTAGTGCTCGGTGTTTTGGTCAAGATGATTATACCACATTTAGTCCCAAATGGAACAAAGCTTTGTGAACACAATTTGGTAAAGAGGACTTTGAGGAAACCTTTAGAAACTATGCTTCTAGTTGGTGGAAAAATACTTCCTTTAATCCGTCACCAAGTTTAGTGGCGCCACCTTCCCTTGCGTGATTTTAGCGGAAATCATTCTATTGCAAGCATGAAAATTAGGCTTAAGTCTGAGTAAAAGTTTGTCTTTTCCTTACATCAGTTCCAGAGGCCCTGAAAAACAATTTAAGGCGCAACCCGTTCTTCTTTGAGGAAATCGTATAAAAAAACACAAGAAAAAACGTGAATAATTCCTATTCAAACACAACAGACGCGACCTTTCTTTAAGGATGGCTGGAATAACTTAAGTCATGCGGTTGATTCTAATATGTTGAATAAAATCATAAGTAACTGATCTTCCTGTATTTTCTTTTACTCAAAGCTTATAACTTTTCAGTACCTCCTCGTATTTCACTATTTACCAGGTCTTTAATGCCCTACCAAGTCAAACCGTAATGTCCATTTCGTTCCTGTTAACAACAGGGTCGCAAGTTAAATGATCTGGGATTAAAACTGCGTTTCATTCTCAGTGTGTGTCTATGCTAGTCGTGATTAACATATAATCTTTGATGAAGCACCAAGATTATTAAATAATTTCAGTGGGATAATGAAATGGCATACTGCGGTGGTTGTGTGTGTGTGTGTGTGTGTGTGTGTGTGTGTGTGTGTGCTTCTTTTTTCTCAAATTCTTTTAGCAGGTTATTTGAACCTCTTTTGCTGGGAGCCTTTATCTTGATTTACATTTCTCACGAAATATCATTTCCTAACCCAAGTACAATGTCACACATTTATGAGAGGGAGCAATCGAATGTATTTATCCCTGTATTTGGTTCGTATTAAGATACAAAATATTGATAGACCATAGCTAGTGTCTTTTCTTCTGATTTCTCTTCTACTTGTTTTAGTCATTAGACTGCGGCTATGCTGTGGCACCATCTTGAAGAAATTTTAGTCGAATGTATCGGCCCCAGGACTTAATTTCTTTAAGCCTGCTACTTATTCTATCCGTTTCTGTTGCCGAACCGCTAAAGTACGGACACGTACACATGCCAGCACCAGTTGCCAAGCGGTGATGGGGGACAATGACAAACT
>NC_068984.1:13127540-13136953 GCF_001194135.2 Octopus bimaculoides
ATATATATATATATATATATATATATACATATATATATATATATATATATGTATATGTATATGTATATATATGGCAGAAGTGTCCTAATATCATAATTCATAAAAGACTAGGGATGTTATGTACATTTCATCTACATATGAATTTGAAGTGTCATCTCCATCGCACTGTATGTTCTTTGGTCGGTGCTGGAGCGTGGTTTGCGATCTTTTGTGTTCCAGCATTCAGCTTATTTTAACCACTTGACGACATTCAAATCTCGGAACGCCTAACGCACGCGCTCAAACAAACATACACATGCACATAGCTATACAAACGTGCAACTATATTTATAAATATATGCGTGTGAATGTGTGTGTGTGTGACGGGGGGGGATGCGCGTGTATGTTATGTACACTCGTATAGGCGTAGACATGGCAGTACAGATTAGAAATATACAGTTTCAAACCCACTGTACGGCACTTTGTGTAAATTGACCTCTACTATAATCTGGGCCGTCCAAGTGTATATTGTAAATGGAAACTACTGACTCCTGCACGTTTATACTCTTTACTCTCTTACTCTTTTACTTGTTTCAGTCATTTGACTGCGGCCATGCTGGAGCACCGCCTTTTAGTCGAGCAAATCAACCCCAGGACTTATTCTTTGGAAGCCTAGTGCTTATTCTACCGGTCTGTTTTGCTGAACCGCTAGGTTACGGGGACGGAAACACACCAGCATCGGTTGTCAAGCGATATTGGGGGGACAAACACAGACACACAAACATAGAGATGTAGAGGCAGAGGGACAAAACAATTAAGGAGGGGCGAGAAAAAATGACAGGGACACAGTGAAATGAAAAGTGGAGGGAGAAGAGAATGCAAGGAAATGTGAGCGAGGGGGAACGAAAGAACGAATCAGCCCCTTCACACTTATTCGTTCATTCCACTGTTCGTATAATAGGCAGTATAAATGTACGCGGCTTGGCGTCGCCTTGGAAACTAGGCTACAACATCTGCATATCATAGCCATGAATGAGACTAGACTCAACAGCCCGCGGGCAGTCCAACACGTGTTCGGCGGACATTTCGACATTTATTTCTCTCCATGTTTGCCGAGAATGGGCGGAGGTGGCACCGCGGTGATTCTTCGGAACATTTTGGACCTCAAAGTAAGAGCAATTTTCCTAGGGTAGGCTGGTCGTCTTGGATGTCGAGGGCAGCAATGGATGTGCTTTTCGACTGATAACAGTTTATGCACTGTCCTCAACAGGCCGGCCAGATTTCGTTCGACGTCTAGAGTTTTTCTTGGGTACGTTTCAACCTTTACTTTTAGTGGGGGATTAGAACGCTACCCTGGACACGCATCTAGACTACATGGGGAGAGATAGTAATAGGAGAGGGTGAAAATGCCTCAAAAACTTGCTTAGAGTTTTCCAACTGTCTAACAGGTACCGACTGGAACATCTGAATGTGCCAATGGGGGCATGGAGTAACTGCAGCGGGTCGTCCAGATCGTATTTAGATAGAGTATTCTGTAGGACAGTGGATAAGGATAGTGTAGCTTGTCCACAATTCCATATTGTCAGCGACACAGACCACAAATTTGTGACTTGTACACTTGACTTAGATAAGACACATAGACAGGATCCCGGTTACTGGAAGCTGGACGCGACGTTCACCGCACGCCAGGCTTACAAGAACCGGATTAGCACATTAGTTAAGAGAGCATTGATGGGTGCCATCATCAACAACAGATGGTGGTATGCTAATCTTGCTTTCTACATTTTTAAAATTCTTCTGTGATACACGATCCCTTCTGATGGTTTTTACTCCCCCGATCCCTTTTGATCGGTATCTTACATTTTCTTCTCATTTTCCCCCCTTTTCTTTTATATTTTCGAAAAGAAAAGCTCTACATTTGTATTCGTGGCCTCTGTGTTCAGCCCCGTGTGGTCAATAAAGAAAGTTATCTGTCTGTCTGCCTGTCTGTCTGTTTGCCTGTGTGCCTGTCTATCTATCTGTCTGTCTGTTTGTCCATCTCTCTCTCTCTCTCTGTTAATTCAGCAAACTGAAGTCATGGCTGAGAGTTATGTATATGCATTTTCTTATAATCATTCAGATAACAGCTTCATTTATATATTGAGAGAAGGATACTTAGACATTCTTTGTGCAAGCTGTGACCATTTTCCGTTATAGTCTTAAGCGGGCTTTAGTTATTTGAAGAGAATTTGTTTTATAAAATTCATGAAGTGTCTTACTTTCGATCAGAGACGGAAATCTTATTCCTTCAGTTACATACGTAATCTCATTGGAAGCAATAACGTGTATTACAAATTCTAAACTTCCCAGTCCGGCTGTGATATGTGATTCATATTTTGAATGTCCAAAAGAAACAAGAAATATATACCAGCAAGTATAAAATTTAAAATGCTGCTGGTGCTGTTGATAAAATTAAGAACAACGTGTTGTTGTTCGTCTTGTTGAGCCGCAGAAAGGCCTGATTGAGTATGGGCATGATCAAAGGTTATCCAGCCGCTGCAGTCTTTGATTCGACTTGCTTTTCAATACAGTATATCAAGTATTATGCCACCCCATCCAATCGTCATTCTTTAATCTAATTTAAGAAGATGTACGTACTATATCTAGCAGATCGCGTGATCATTTACAGTAATTTTTGTTGCCCAAAATATATTATTTCAAAGATATTCTTTGCACTCAATCTCAATATATATTAGTGTTATGTATATGCCTTTTTTTATAATTATTCAGACAACTTTTAATTTTCGTATTGACAAATACCTAGCTAAACTTTGTCCAGGCTGTGGCTCCCTTCTGTAAACTTTCTGTGAATTATCAGGTCGACGTGTACGTCAGTAATGTATGTCACATAGCTTTTGTTGAAGGTATACGATGCCTATCACAAGTTGAAGGCTATGCTGTACACGCTAGCACGTGATTTTTCCGTATGACTTTTTCCTGTCATCTCTAAATCAAAAGACATTCCAGATTTTGAGTGTTAGATACGCCACACTGACAGTTATCAAAATTACATCCAGGTCCACGAGTGTCTTTAACAGAAATATCACAGTATTGCAAACATGATGCTACACTTCAAACTGGGGATTATCTTGATTTCACGGGGTACCGACCCATTCTGCAGTCTCCTTCGCATAAAAGAAATAGTACTAAGCCAAGCAAACAATTCTTTTGTTTCTTCTTTATCATCCGTGGTCTTCGATCCAAACTTGTACCCCACACAACACCTCTTACTCAGAAGCAAGCTTTTCTCCCTTACTTTCTTACAAGTTGTCGACAATACAATAAGCATTCAAATTTCATTGAAGATGATAATGTCGGAGCATATATATATTATGATCCCTCTACCGCTAACCTCTTTTACTTAGATATTAGCAACAACCTCCAGCTACTATGGCCCAAACGCTTCTTCATCCACTTATCTAAATATATAGGGTTTCTCTACGTTTCTCCTTTAACGTCTAGCAATTTTTCGATCGTATCTTTTTCGTCTTTCATCCCCAGAGATGAGCTACACGCCACCTCACAAGCGCTGCAGAAATTCTTAAAAAAATATCAACAATGGAGAGGTGTACAGACACGTGTAGACATTTCTGATATCACAAGTTCAAGTTGGTTTTAATGTGGTAGCATGTAGCAAACAAGCTCTCCCATACAGAAGTTGAGAAGATACTGTTCTTCTCTGACACACCATAACACTTGAAGCTGATCACGACCTCTATCTCGAAGACTATACTGCTACAACCCTAAGTTCCATAAAAACCATTCCTTCTCCCACAGAATGTTACTACTCCAGCTGCTTCGAGAAGAATTTGAACACTGTCCTTCTCTTCAGACCACAACCCGTTATAAAGGCCGCGACAATGTTATCTTTATTACTTTTCAGAAATCCGTAAGAAAGACCACATGACCTATTGTGCCCCATCAAATTTTTAAGATGGCTGAATATAATTTCAGAAAACATTTACCATTATTTCTAGCAGATAAAGAAACTAATTTAAGACTTCTCCTTTGAGGTATGTTTTACTTTCATGACCGATTTTAAAGCAGTCTTACATCTCAAACGCTACTCCATAGTGTACTTTTATCACCAGATTCCTCTCGCACAAGAATTTTCAATATCCTCCTCTTCTCGCCATGCCTCTCCTTTCTTAGACCATACAAATACACACATGAATACACACATCTCACCTCTCCCAACACAGAAACACACAAAGAAACACAAATCATGCAATTCTTTCCTTCGCGTTTCCCGTCTCGTTGAAATTTCTATAGTTTTTCTCCTTTGACAGTTTACGAGGCCTATTTGGAAATGTGCCTAATTCGGTTTGGCCTTACTTGATTCACTGCTATGTTTTCCATTTTTATTCTGAGATGTTCAACTTACTGCTGCTGCTTCTATCTCCTCCATCCAAGCCTCATTTGCATTGTAAGGTCATTACTGTTATACTCTCTTGGCTACGCACATCGTTTTTCACCCGGCAAATTCCCATGAATCAATCCTACCTTTCTTACAATTCGAAGCAACTTCTTCGTTTTATCACACAAACACACCCACACACATTCCCAAACACACACGAGTCTCTCTCTCTGTGTATATATGTATATGTATCTCTCTCTCTCTCTCTCTCTCTCTCTCTCTCTCTCTCTCTCTCTCCCCTCTCTGTATATATATATATATATATATATATATATATATACATATGCGTCTGTGTATATATGTATATACATATATAGACATATACATATACATACGTACATGCATATATATATATATATATATATATATATATATATATATATATGCATGCATATACATGTATGTATATAGATAAATATATGTATATGAATGTGTGTTTAAGTATGCATACATGTATACCTGTGTAGTGTGAGTGTCTATGTTTACAGGTGCAGTAAAGGTGAATGTTTAAGAAGTTCGCTCTTCAACCATGGGGTCCCGAGTTCTATCATATGCATGGTATATCTAGCATATGTTATTTTCTATATCTGTATGTGTGAATATGTGTGTGAGTGAATGAGTGTGAGCGTGTGCGTGTTCATACGTTCCTATTATAAATAGATATACGTGTCCATAATTATATACGAGTATGTACGTGTGTCTACATAATACCTATCTATCTATCTATCTATCTATCTATCTATCTATCTATCTATCTATCTATCTATCTATCTATCTATCTATCTACATATATACATATATATATATATATATACACAGTTCAACCTCTCACATATATATTTGTTCAACTATATATATATATATATATATGTGTGTGTGTGTGTGTGTGTGTGTGTGTGTGTGTATTTGTGTGTCCGTGCGTGTGCACGTACATGTGTATGTATATATTTAACTTTATATAGTTAACAATCAAAGACCATTAAATATTGCTGTAATATCTGTGCAATGAAGGAGACAACTTCAATAGAGTCATGTCATATAAGAAGGATAACATTCATAGTCTTCAATAGGAAGTAATTCGTAAAAGACCTGTTGAAATTCCATATATTGGCGTCACTTCATTTATGTTGGTATTATTTACACTAGAAGCAGTATAACGTATGAAAAGGCTGGTATTATATACTTAATATAAATAGAATCGTCACAGAATTTTTAAAAAGTGTTTTCCTAAATCTTTTTGTGCAACTCTGAGTCCAAATCTAATATATATATATTCTGAATAATTTATATTTTACTTTCGTATCCCGCACAAAATTCAATTAACGTGTTGTAAAGGTGTGACATTATAGAATCTCACAATACTTACATTGACAATATTCCAAATTTGAGGCACTCAAGACATTGGTTCACAATTGCTGCAATCAACGTATTATATATCATATGTGACTTTCAGAACATTCCTTTGAATAAAGAAAATGAATATTACAGAAGATATCTCTCTTTGACTTATCTTTCTTTTCTTGCTATCTTTTCAATAGAAAGAAAAAGAAAAAGGTTTTTAGTACATCCCCTCTTGATGAGTTTTGTACTTTGGTTCAGTCAGTAAAAATATATTTCGCGTAATACACCAATGTATAGCGCTCACTAAATGTCACTATTGTGAAAGAACAGACAAGGATCATAAACATAACATAAAACCGGCAGAATTATTCTTTTAATATGGCTGCCGTTTTCGAACGTTCAGACCGAATGTTAAGTTAATTAAGAAAAGTTTGATATTTTGCTTTCACGCTTTCGATTGCTAAAAAGAGGTACTGAAAGAAAGAGATAGAGACATATAGATATATAGATATGTATGTGGGTTTGTGCATAACTTTTTCAGTAAAGTTGTTCATTCTGGCAGTTTGCGGTTATTACATGATCTAATCCCTTGTATATACACGAAATATATTGTAAACATTTCCACACCAGAGTATACTGAGCTTTGAAGATATTTATGTTTCAAAAATCATGCAGATATATACATACACGCAACATAATATACAGGAACCTCTAATAAACAAATCACAAACAATGTTTATAACAATTCATGCATATATCATACATATTCTTTTGAATTTCCCGTATTCAATAAATGTATAACCTAAAATGTATTTGCTGCAACAAAGATCAAACTAATGTTTGGGCCATTTGATTGGACACTAGATGAAATCAATTTTATTTTTGCTTAAATTCAAATTTTTTTAACCCACATCAAGAATTTCGAGATGATCAGTGGGTATAAATCCCATCCATCTGCTTAGAACGAAAACAAGATGGCGGATGCTTAGCGTTGGTTCAGATTTGAATGTCATGAATTCTCTTCGACAATATTTTCTAATCCCCAATCATTGATATCCTGAGCTGGATTAGGTCAACCTATGTTAAGCTTCTTTAAAATATTTCCTGACTAAAGACCCAGAGACATTAAACAACTCACCCGCAACAGCTCACCAGAAGAGAGTTACATGCATACAAGCAAAATACCATGCATAGCTCTATCCTCTGAGGATTTCAAAGTAACAGCAACATTGACAAACAAAGTAGTGTATCCTGAAGTAACGAACAGAAGATTTTGAAGGATATGCTTTCATGATACCGAAGTTTAGAAATAGGTACTAAAGGTGGGATGCATAAAAGGGATAGGGTGCATATAAAGCTCGTGGGTACGCCAACCGACGCAAGTTCTGTGGAATTAGCACTGAGGATGCCACCCACGTAATAAGCAGCTGTTCGAAAATATCCTTTCAGAGTTATCCACCTATAGGATATGACATTGAGGGTAGAACACGAAGCGATGAAAACTACAGAAGATACAAATGTAAGACACTACAGTGGTATGGAGGGCATAACCTCTCATTATTCATAAGAATATCAGTGGAATTTCCCTATCAACACTTCAATAAATCTCTAGCACAACAGATCAGTATAAAGGTCATGGATGAAAAAAAAAAAATGCTATGCGCAATAATGGTACCCGTAGCACAGCAGATGCCAACATAATGTTAGAAGTTAATAGTAAAGGGAAAATCTATGCAGAAATGGTGAAAAATCTGCTGTTACTCAATCTGTATTATAACATAAAATTTCTATTAAAAAAATTATCGGAGCACAAGGCTACATGACAAATTGCCTCGGTGCCAATCTTTGGATGGTTGAGATACACAAAAACAGAAAGAATACGCTTACGTAGACGACTGTAGATACAAGTTATTAGATGTATTGTCAGGATATGTAAAATATTCAAGAAGATAATATGTAATTAGATCCACGGATGCAATGCCATTCATATATTACATATATATATACGTGCACATACATACACGTATATACAAGTGCATATGGCTATATATACACATGCAGACAGGCGCATAGACATATACGTGCATACACGCATATATACATCTATTCTGTATTGTCTATATTCCACAGAATCTAGTTTCTAGACGAGAAACTGGCTCTTTCTCCGTTGATGGAAAATGAGAAAACATAAACCAGTGAAACATACAAGAATCCATCCATCCATCCATCCTTCCATCCATCCATTCACAAACGCTTTAGTTATACATTTTTTCTCTAAATTTATTCTTATTTCTATATTACCCACAAGGAGCTAAACATAGAGGGGACAAACAAGGACAGACAAAGGTATGAAGTTGATTACATCGACTCCAGTGCGAAACTGGTACATAATTTATCGACCCCGAAATAATGAAAGGCAAAGTCGACCTCGCCGGAATTTAAACTCAGAACGTAACGGCAGACGAAATACCGCTAAGCTTTTCACCCGGCGCGCCAACGTTTCTGCCAGCTCGGCGCCTTGATTTCTATAAATTTCTCTAAATTCATTCTACCACAAAAATACCCTCACCTTTAATTCCTACGCTTGGAACTCATTTTAACCTCTTTTGTTTCTCTATCTATGCCCCATTTATTTGATGACCATAATATGCTTAGCTACCTCTGTCCTTCTTTCTGGTTACCACCTCTTGTCTATCTCTCATTATCTTACTAGCAACTTTAATATATATAATATAAAGATAGGAGCTACAAGTAATTTCTTGTATTGAGATGCGCGTCTTGGCAGGATTTTATGACACCCCTTGTTTCCCCGAACAATCGTGAGGTTTAGCAGCTCATATCTTGACACTCTGTACATTAAATGATATTTATCACTTACTGGATGAGGCACATTTTTTTCTTAATCGTATCTTAACAGAAAATTAAACTATATATATATATGAAAAAGAAAGGGTAAACAGAGAAGGCAGGGCGGTGGAAAATATAAAATGAAACCCTAAGACCTTCGCAAAAGAGTCTACCACAGTGCGATACAGGATAGGTTCACTGTCTGATGAAAAGGGCTCAGTAACTGCAGACCCCAAGAAGATACGTGAAGTACTCAATAAACAATTCCAAAGTTTTTTCACCTCCCCACTAGAAAACATGAAAATAAGGAGACCTGATGAGTCCTTCAACACCTCTAACCTACAAGAGGAAAGCTGGCCATGAATTACATTGATATTACAGAAGAGGATGTATTGTCGGCCATTGACGAGATAAACCGAAACTCTGCAACAAGCCCCAACTATTCCGTTAAAAACATGCAAGAAAGCTCTTGTAAAACCACTGCAAATGCTTTTACAGAGTTCCCTTGAATGGGGCACATTTCCTCAAACATTCAAAGAAGGAATAATCTGATCTGTCCACAAAGGAGGAAGCGGAGCTCATGCTAAAACTACAGACCCATCTCTCTGGCCTCACATGTCAGCAAGAACATGGAACGCGGTGCATCAACATGGCCGCAGCTCTGAGCAGAAACTACATGAAGAAAAAAATAGGTACATACATATATGTACAAACACCCACACGCGCGCGCGCGCACACACACACACGCACACACACACACACACACACGCACACACACACACACACACAC
>NC_068984.1:13139073-13140976 GCF_001194135.2 Octopus bimaculoides
TATATATATATATATATATATATATATATATATATATATATATATATATATATATATATATATATATATATATGCATATATATATATATGTATTCATATATGTATATATATATATATAGATATGTTTACATATATATATGCATCCACACGTTCACTTATATACGACTTTGACACTATTGGTTTCTTAGAACGAACACAGAGATATAAATATTGTTTATTGGGCAATATCGCCGTATGATAGTGTTGTTTAAATGGCGTCCTGCAAATAAAATAGTAATCGAACAAGAATCATGTCTGCTGAATATAGCAAATAAATCTTGCATGAATATAACATTCTCCTGTCTTTTGCTGTTGTAGATACTAGATTAACATGTTCAATAGTCATAACAAATATGATAGTTATCGGTATCAACAGAATATCAACGAATATCAATTTTGCGACAGTGTTTTACATAAAGAAACGAAATGCAATAATATAAAGAAATAAAGAGAGTGTTATGTTATAAAATATGTCTACAAAGTTATAGAAATATAACAACAAAAGGTATTAAGATCTAGCAACCTTCAATTATTAAAACTAATTCGTAATTATAATATATAATTACATGTTATTACATGTGATTTGATGAATGCCTTGAGTGCCATTTCGTATAAGGTAATTGGCGTATTTATATATGTAGTTTACTTTTTTCAGTCTTTGTACTTTGGCCATGCTGGAGCATCGTCTTCAGCGGATTTAGTCGAACAATTTGACCTCAGTATTAATTCCGGTACTTGTTTTTTTTTCCATCAGCTTCATTTGCTCCGAGACCCTTGCTTTTGCATATCCTACCGACCTGCGAACCTCGCCCTCTTCAAGCAACCTTTCAACTTCTGGATCAGTGAGTTATGTTCTTCATCAATTCCCTTAAGCTGGTTCCAGAACTCTTTACCCATGTCTTCCTTCAGCTTCCCTTTGACCACGACCTTCACTCGTTGTCCTCTCGTTGTTAGGTGTAGCGAACTCTTCTCCCTGATCTCGTCCAGCACAATCTTCGCCCACACATGGCTTCCTGTGTTGAACAGCGCTACCACTGAGATGTTTTGCAGTATTCATCGTTTATTGACCAGAGTTTAGTCGATGTAGCGTTGGTTTCTTGTCTTCGGTGCTATGCAGGTCCACTTCATCTGTATCTTGTTGACTAGACTGTTACCGATGTGAAGTATTTTGCTTCTGCTATGGTGATCAAACTCTCTCCTCTCTCTTCCACTCTCCGAGCCGGAATCCTCCCACATCTCATGTAATCTCGTCGTCCCTTACCTACACTGCGCTATATGTGGATTTTGTGGCTAGAACTTGTTCCAGCTCACCATAAAGATCTTGCACCGCATCGTCGTCGGTGTTGGTGCTGGTAAGGGGCGTAAGCCTTTCTGGAGAGTCGAACGTTTAGCATTTCTATTCCGAACTGTACCTACAGTTGTAGGCCTTTGGCAAAAACTTACATCTCTGAGTACATATGGGAGATTTCGCCGAGAATAAGATCAACTCAGCGAACGATGTGCTGAAAACATAACCTCAACAAAGCCAAATGCTCAAACCTTTTTAACAGTACGGTTCTACCTGCACTGCCCTATGAAAGTGAAACGTGAGCGACGACCAAGAGGGAGGTACAACCGTTAACAACGGTGCAAAAAGCCATGAAAAGATCGATTTGGGGAATCTTCTTGAGTGATTACTTCTGAAACAAACAGATCAAAGAAAGATACGGAGTGAAGGGCCTCATCACTGAATACCGCCTGAAGAACCTAAGATAGGCTGGACATGTCTTACGATGCACCGATAATTGGCTGCTTTGGTAGACGGAAACTGCATTGGCAGTCAGTGGCATATATATATATATATATATATATATATATATATATA
>NC_068984.1:13142636-13143132 GCF_001194135.2 Octopus bimaculoides
ATATATATATATATATATATATATATATATATATATATATATATACGACTGGTACATTTTCAATATATCCCTGGGTAAATTAAATTGAAATATGGAAAACGTGTGGATCATGTTCATGCGCTCATTTCTTCAGGCGATATGGCATTAACGTATTGAAGTAACGGATGTATAACTGAGAGTTGTTTATTAATTTTGACCAATGAAAAGAGTGACTCAAGTATGTGGGCAGTTCTGTGTATTTGGTGGGAAGGAGTAGAAAGCGATAAAAAGAGAGAAAGGAATGGTAATTATAAAGGAGAGGGAGGTGTGTGACGTGATGTTAGACTTCTTTTGATAATCAAGTATGCAAATCTCAGGATGGGTACTATAGTTTATTGGTTTGACATTAGTCACAGCAGGCGCACCTTCAATGAATGCATCGTGTAGCGATGCATAGAAATATTTATAAACTCCATCCATGCAACCGATATATATGTGTGTGTGTATAGGTATATAT
>NC_068984.1:13143402-13145143 GCF_001194135.2 Octopus bimaculoides
AAGAAAAAGAACTAGAAAACTATAGACAGCGTGCAAAAAGATCTATGCGGCAAGTGATTTTCAAAATCTAGTATCCATCACATTTTAAAGTGCTGTCATTGGGAAATTACAGTCTGTGAATGGTCTCAGCTCTACTCTTCGGTTAGGGTCAAGATGATCCGGAACGAAGGCGGTCAGCTGGCAAAAACGTTAGCACGGCGGGCGAAATGCTTAGCCGTATTTCGTCTGTCTTTACGTTCTGAGTTCAAATTTCGCCGAGGTTGACTTTACCTTTCATCCTTTCGGGGTCGATAAATTAAGTACCAGTTGCGTACTGAGTCGATCTAAGCGACTAGCCCCCTCCCCCAAAATTTCAAGCCTTGTGCCTAGAGTAGAAAAGAGGATCCAGACCGATGTGAGGAACTTTCCACTTACAAATCCACTCACAAGACATTGGTCGGCCCGTGGCTATAGTAGAAGACAATTGCCTAAGATGCCATGCAGTGGGACTGAATCCGGAACCATGTGTTTGGTAAGCAAACTACTTACCACATAGCCACTCCTGTGATTAATGGGGCCAACCTTATTTTACGGTAATGTGGCTAGTCCCATGAATGCGACAGTTTGTCATACAAAGCCTTCAATTCTTAAAAGGTGGAGTTTAAGTCACAGCAAAATGGGACCTCTTCACACTACCATAATATTGTCAATGCCTACATTCATGAGATTGTGGCACACAAGTGTGCTGGCCGAGAAGGTTCTGCAGGACCTAAGAACACTAGACGTAATATGGAGACACTTAAAAAATGAAGTTTATGGCACAAAACAAGCAACAGTCGACGGTTTGAGGGCGGTCATTGAGAATGCGCACAAATATCAAGAGACATGTTCTTTGATATTTCCAATTCCATTGCTTTGCGTTTACAGCAATGCCTGGTCCAGAATAGTCTTCAGTCTGAAAACACACATTCCTAAAAGAATTAGATGCTTTACGCTGATTCTATTAAATTTTGAAGATGAAATGCATTTTAATAAGCACTGCCTTTATAATCATTGATTATATGAAACCTGTTGTCCAGCAGGTCAGATGAGTCGCCTACGTTGTCAAGTGCAAGACAAGACGTGAAACCAATGGTAAGTTTCTGACCTGCCATAAGCAACGATATACCATTTGCCTACATAATATATGTATATACATACATAAATACATTCATGTACATATATATATATATATATATATATATATATATATGTCTGTTTGTGTGAGTGTGTTTATGTCTTTTTTTCTCATCTCAAAACTTTTTCCATTTGAATTTAATTCGAAAAGCCAAAATGTCTATCAGTTAATCTCATATCGGCTGGCTGGCTAAAATCACGTGACAACCATTCACCGAAAACAGTTTGAATAGCATGAACACTGTGAAATGTTTTAATGACGAGGATCATGTCAAAATGAACAAGCTACAAAAATTCGTTTACTTATTGCTGCAAATAATTCCCCAATCTCTCTTCTAAGGGAATTATAACAATGCATGAGAAGTATTATGTGGCAATGTAGTCGGAGACAATATAATCGACATGATAATTATTGTTCTTGTCACGTATCGAATTGGCTACACAATATTTCTGACTCGTGATCTATCTTGTTTCTTGAATATGTTATTCCATCGCATCGCCGTCGAGTGAGACAGTTGAGCATTCTAGAAAATAAGCCATGGCACTTACGCCATCGATGTATATATATATATATATATATATATAT
>NC_068984.1:13145397-13155315 GCF_001194135.2 Octopus bimaculoides
ATATATATATATATATATATATATATATATATATATATACACACACACACACATATACATATGTGTGTGTGTGTATATTATATATGCAAGTATTTGTATGTGAATACAAATACATAGATATTTTCGTATATAAAATGTCTGTTATAATTATGTATACATATTTATGAATATACATATATACACTTATGTCACATAAATATTCTATATTCAGAATTAATCAATATCACAAAGATACGCAGAACACACACATTCCTTGTGTGTGTATGCATATGTATAAATGTATATACATACATATATATATTTATATATAAGATAATGTTATATATATATATATATATATATATATATATATGTATATGCGTGTGTCTATGTGTATGTGTGGCGGAATGTAAGTATGGATGCTCGGCAGTTTACAGAAGCCAGTGACATTATATAGTTTGATCTTATCTTTTGCAATAAATATTGTTCTCTTTTATTAAGAAACTACGGCATTCCAAGAAACTCGAAACTGTGAGAGGATAAGCAATGATTATCGGCCCCCCCCCACCCCCCAAAAAATAAAGAGGATGAATTGTGTTAAGGGAGCAAAACGGGTATTAAGTTTAAAAAGGGTATAGAGGACTGTAGGGTCTTAAGAGATGAAACTGGTTCAGGAGACGAAAGAGAAAGGATTTAGCCCCGTCTAATTTAGGTCTAGCTTCTAAAATCTACTTCAACCCTACACTTTCATGAGATGGGATCTACTAGAGGTTCCCGAAGTGCAGCAATAACAGACATTACAAGTCACAAACCTGAGGTTGGCGCCAGTCTGTCGCAGGTTTAACCTCTAGCTGTTACAGGTATTTATTTTCAGCTCTGAGTAATGGGGAAACGTGAAATGTATAACTTGCTCAAGGACACATCACATTAAAACCGATTATCGAACCCATGACCTAAAGATCATAATTCCAAAACGCTAGCGGCCCGGGCCCGGCTACACGCTTTCAAGCTTGTTATATTGTTGCGTTATATTGCATACATACAAAGGCAGTGAACCGGCCGAATCATTAGAACGCAAAGCATGTTTTGACTCCAAATTCCGTCGAAGTCGACTTTCCTTTTTGCCCATTCAGGGTCGTTAAAATAGGTACTAGTTAAGGACTGGCGTCGATGTAATGAACTTGTCCCTTTCTTTCAAAATTGCTGGCCTTGTGGTAAAATTTGAAGCTATCATATTATATATATTCATATATAGTATATTTTAATCTATCTATCCATCTGTCTGTCGGTCTGTCTGTCTGTCTGTCTGTCTGTCTGTCAGTCTGTCTGTCTATCTGTCTGTCTGTCTCTCTCACCCTCTCTGTCTGTCTGTCTGTCTGTCTGTCTGTCTGTCTGTCTGTCTGTCTGTCTGTCTGTGTCTCTCCCTCTCTCTCTCTCTCTATCTGTCAATCTACCGATCTCGCTGTCTATCTATCTATCTATCTATCTATCTATCTATCTATCTATCTATCTATCTATCTATCTATCTATCTATCTATCTATAGTTAGATAGATAGATGTGTGTACACATGAACAAACATATATACATGCATGCAAATGTATATACACATGTTTTAATGAGTGTGTATGCGTGTGTATATGTGTTCTCCAAGTTAGAAAGAAGTGATTGTGTACTATATGAATATATTTCGGGTAGCTACGATCAAGCTGTCATCGGGCGATCCGATCTGCTCAATGAGATTGGTTGTTTGGTAGATGCTGTTGGGTTTGGAGGTGAAAAAGAGTTAAAGAGTTTTCGTGTGTCTGAGTGTATGAACGATGCCTGTAGGTAAGGAACTTGCTAATATACATCATCACCACGACTGTGACTCTGAGATGCTTGCTGATGATTCGAGAAAGTTTCGAACATTGTGATGGCTTTAGAATATGTTGTAGTTCCTCAAAGAAGCTCCAACTGTTTCTGAGTGGAGCAAAGCATCACTGATGTTATTACACTATATAGATTTCATTTAAAAGTTCAATAAAAGCCAAGAATATTTCAAATATCAAAACCATATCGTTTTTCAGAAATTTACTTCCAATCTCTTTAACCAAACTTTCCTATTAACAAGACAGTAAGGCGTGATTTAAGGGCAATTTGGCAATTTAGCTACTATTTCTACAATCACGAGCGACCACATACAGACCATTTTGTTAGCCGTTGTTGATATATGACATTTATTGTGCTGGAATTATAAGAAATAATATAAAGTGTATTGGTAGAATATTGGAACAATTCTTCATATACAATTATTTGTTTTTATAAATAGTTTATAAATGTCAATAAGACAAATATCTTACATTCTTTGGTGTTTGTTTTTTATATTTGAAATATCATATTCTCCTATTTTTTACATTATGGGTCAGTTATAAATTGTCATCCATTAAATATCTTTATTTTCCCTTATCTTATCCTAGTTCTGTCTACAGTTTTATATCTCTCAGCCCTACAATCTCTTACTGTCTGTATCTTTCATGCGTATGTATGTATACATGTATGGATATATTATATAGGTAATATACATAAGACTACGATAATAGTCAATCTATTTATATATATATATGTATACATACATGCGTATATATATATATATATATATATATATATATATATATATATATATATATATATATATACATGTGTACATATATACATACATATATAGATATATATACATACATATATATGTGTGTGTTTGTATGTTATATACATATTAATAAGAATATGTATACGACCAATGGTTAATATATCCAAGCAAATCCATAGATTCTTCAGTTTATTATATTATTGGAACGTAGATGAAATATTGTAATGGAGCAACATTTCTTGTTTCAGCTTGTTAGTAAGGACGTAAGTAGACGTTTAAAAAAAACTATAGATGATTTAAAGTGTTCTGTAGATCCATAGTTCGAATCTATTAACTATAGAAGTAATGAGGAAATTCATCGATATGCAGTCTCCTCTTGAGAGAGAAATATGAGCAATATAACAAACTCCTTACTATAATGTTTCTTCAAGTTATACATAGAGATTTTTCGGTGAGGTACACGATAAATATAATATTATTGGGAATGTTAATATAGTTGGATTATTGTAGCGGACAGTGTGAACCAGGTAATTACTAAAAGGAATACTGTATTTCGTTATGAAGTTACAATATACTATCAAGTATATTAAAGTCAATACTGTGTTCCACTTATTTAAGAAGCTGCGCGACTGAAACATGGTAACTTTCAGTGCTGTGTTTAATTTATGTAGAAAACCTGTAGAAATAACTTTGAAAGGTATCTAAACCAGTATATTACTTGTTCTTATAATAGTGTGGATAGATTTATTTACATTGAGCCATCCATTATTTTCTAAAATATGCGCTGTTGATCTCTCACTTTCAAGAAAATCACCATAAGCTATATTGTTACCGTTGAAATCTTCCGAGCTTTCTATTGTATTATTTGTCACTGATCCCTCTTGAGAGGTTTCTTGCAATTTGAACCTGACCAACTCTAATGTCTTCTATCTGATTCTTTCTGACAGGATGGCTTTGCAACCATGCCTTCTCAGTTGTAGTGTGAAATGAAACGTTTTGGCACATCAGTTCTGGAGCCGCCTATATGGCGCCACCTATATGGCGCCACCTATATAGCGCCACCTATATGACGCCACCTATATGGCGCCACCTATATGGCGCCGCTAAGTCCACGTTGACTTATTTGACACCAGACGTTTTAATGTCTCTCATGTTCTTTCCCTCCCTTGCTTTTCGTTTATGTGTGTGAGCATATTTCTCTGCGTATGAGGAGAGAAAAAATGTTTATGTCATTCGCCTTAAATTAATAAATTGTTTTGCACGTCGGATAAAATGCTTCGTGACATTTCGTCCGTACTTAGTGGATTTCTTTCCTACTTAAAAAACGAATACCGAACGTTATACTGCATGGTGGAAACAATCCCTCCATAGGCCTATTGCAATACTGGAAAAGTGTACACAATTTTCCTACTAGACTGGAATCAGTATTACACAGAAAATTCTTGAATATCGCTGTACCTATTCCTTGATTCCTTTCTACAATAGGGGCACTTTTGTAAGAGAGAATCTACAAGATAGGGCTTCATTAACCAGCATAGGCACATCGTAGGAAAAGTGTTATAAATTGAGCTCATATTAATTTATTATCCGAAAATCATACAAAGGACTAAAGCAAATCAAATTATACAACCGGATTGCTTAAAATTCCGCCAAGATCGACTTTGCTTTTTATTCTTTCGGGGTCGATAAACTAAGTACCAGTTGAATACTGGGGCTGATGCAATCGACTTATACTCTGCTCTGAAATTGCTGGCATTCGAAACCATTTTTCCTCTATATCTCTATGTGTATACTATGCATACCGTTATGCATGCGTGCGTGCGTGTTTGCCTCCAGTACCAAAAAAGAACTGCCTTCAAAACAAGCTAAATGTCCAGCCAGCCGTGCCATACTATCAGAGTCTAAACAGCTGCGCCCAGTCGCCTTATTCCGACTATAGTTTACATCGTCTGTACACGGACTGTAGTCTACACTGTCTGTACACGGATTAGTTTGTCAGTATAAGACTACACTATGCATACACAGAGAAACACACATAGACACACACACACACACACACATACAATATTCTGCAAATAATACCACCCTGCATTTCTCTTTAAGTTCCAACTCTTAGTCAATAATATAAAGTGATGTAAATACCCTTACACTAGATTCCATCAGCTTTAATGAATAGGAACATTAAAATATCCTTTCATGTGGTGTACTTTCAATTTCACATTACGATCATCAGTACTAACATACAAACAAGATATTAGTTACATTTGACGTCTTCCTTGAACAGCCAGGCGTCAGTTTACCTGGAAACAAACAATGCAGTTATTAAGAAGACAGACTGAAATTAATGCATGCAAAATTTCACAGCTCCAGCATCACTTCTTCATAGTCAGTCTATGGAATTTTCAGCCCATTCTCATACACATGCAGTACTAGACCTTCCAAACACATTGTTAAAATCTCCGAATTCATTAACAAAAATATAAACCTACAACCTCTGGTAGCCTTTATGACAACCACACAACTATAATACAGAGAACAGTAGTTATAGAAATGTGCAGAAGGCAGCGTTTAAAACTTATCCATGAGGTAAAATTCAACTGGAATACGATGATTATTTTCTGACGATTCCTTAAGTTGTAATCAGACAAATCTGTACGTATTCCTCACTTAGACAGTCCAATCTATACACACACGGATATCCTCGACATTTTCTAAAAGTAGGTTATCAGAGCTGATTTCCAAAACGTCTTTCATCCTCACGCTATAACAATTGAAACTGGCTCTCCGTTGGTTGCGACAGCGAGTGCTACTCTTGATCGATCTGATCAACGGAACAGCCTCCTCGTGAAATTAACGTGAAACTGAGCACTCCGTACAGACGTGTAACGTTAACGTAGTTCTCAGGGAGATTCAGCATGACACAGAATGTGACAAGACTGGCCCTTTGAATCGAACCCACGACTTTATGATCATGAGCCGAATTCCCTAACCAGTAAGAGACGCACCTTCCCACTACAAAAATTACTTCTTTGTTTAGCAAGTGTTGCAAGCAACTGATTAAATATTTTTCAAATTAGTCGTATTGATCGGTACGTAGGCATGACAATTGGAAATTACAGTTAATGAAATGTAATGTAAATAGCAATTAAAAATATGAAATTTTCAGATATATAATTATATCTGACGACATAATGTCACTTTACTCGTCCATTAAATGCTTTTTCAATAGAAATCTTTAGCTTTAAGAAGTCTGCAAGTTCAGTAACCTTTTACTTTCTCTATTTGTGTATGAACAAATTATTCCCGCTCTCTACAAAATTGCTGGCCTTGTTTTTAAATCAGTAGTAGTAGTAAATATAATAATAATAATAATAATAATAATAATGCTTGAGCCAAAAAGAAAGCTATAAATATCTGGGGATAAACGAAGAATACGGTATACAACATGATATTATGAAGGAAGAAATGAGAAAGGAGTACTACAGGAGAGTAAAACTCATACTAAAAACTAAACTCACCTCGAAAAATCGCATCGAAGCCATTAACATCGTGGCACTTCCAGTAGTCCAATACAGTTTTAACATCATTAACAGAGCTCCAACGCATGGACAGGAAGACAAGAAAACTACTAACATCTAAGAACATGCATCACCCAAAAGCGGATATTGATAGTCTGTACCTACCTAGGAGTAATGGAGGAAGGGAAATGATGCAGGTAGACCTGTGTTATAGGGCCGCAACAGTAACAATGAGCAAGGACTTATCTATTACAGAGGACTGGATGCTGCGGCTTGTGTGCAAACATGAAAACAGCAAAAAGTCACATTTTATTGGCAAAGAAGCTTGTAAATTCGCAACGGAACTCGGCATTAACCCTGAATTAGATGAAGACTCTCAAACCACTGCCATCAAACAAGTAAAACAGATAAAATAGACTGAAAAAAAGAACGGGCAGAAACAAATAGAGGCGCAGTGGAGCCAGAGGCCTCTGCATGGACAGTAAGTACTTCGAAGCTGAAATCCTAATGTAGCAACAACCCATTAGTGGCTGAAAAGTTCAGGAGTGAAAGCAGAGACTCAAGGTTTCATATTAGTGGCACAAGATCAAAGCTTGTTTACCAACAACTACCAGGTTAACGTTCTTCAAAACGGTTCTGATCGTAAATGCAGATTCTGTGACACATTTGACGAAACAATAGTCCATCTCGTCTCAGGATGTCCTCTGCTGACACCAAATGAATACAAATATCGCCACGATAGGATAAGAAAATATTGACATTGGAAAATATGTAAACACTACAAGATCAGCACTCCAGCTTACTGGTATGAACAACATACTGAGCCAGTCGTTGAAGGTAAAAATGTCACTATCCTCTGGGATTTTCCAGTCAACAACGACAGAACAATTCAGGCTAACGACCAGACATAGTCATTAAAGACAGGGAAGAAAATACTTGGAGACTAGTAGATGTAAGTGCTCCCACTGGTAAAATTATATTTAACAAATTTATTAAATATAAGGACCTTGTTGAGGCGGACGCCTCTAGGTGAGAAGTAGGCTGCTCCACTACTAATAAATGTTGGACTGACACAGTCAGCTGGCGCTAAAACAGTGTCAGATGTTTTTTTTTAAATTCTGTTAACGTACGTCGTAGACGCCGTTATACCAAGATTACGAGTACGCGTAAATCGCTTGTTTTTTTTTTTCATGTAGTTATAACGTTGTTCTCTTATTTTGTGTTTTTCTACGCTGTTTTGCTGCGTTGTGGCAGTACTGCTAGCGTTTTCCCTCGGTTGAAGGAGAAAGCGCCGTGAATGCTGAGATGGACTATGAGAGTCTTAGTTCGTTCCCTATGTTCCCTAGTTCGTTCCCCTCGTCCATGGAGGACCTGAGCAGAAGGCTGCAGCTGATTGTCAAAGTAATGGAAGAAAGGAAGAAAATGAACTTTGAAGCTGCGGCTGGTGAGAAGAAAGAAGAAATCTGTATCAACAAAAAGGAAATGCAAAAATACAAAATGTTCAAGAGAGAAGGACACGAGGTGAAGGTGTCAACCCTCAGCGACAACACGAGATTTATCAATGAAAGAAGTATCATATACAAAACATATAACCCTTAATCCAACAAGGTGGATATAGTGGCAAAAGAACAAGTAGAAAAAGCACTAAGACCCATCTGGCAAAACATTATCTACCTTGACAGAGGAGATAGCCAGGTATTATTCCGTGACCTCCATGAAAACAGACGAGATAGTCCTTCTACCCATCTACCTAGAAAGATGTGCATCGAGGGTAAGGGTGGAAGGAATACCTCCGGAGGTGGAGGTAAACTGGATAATAGCGGCAATTTTAATGGGCTTCGAAGAAAGGATTACAATCCTACAGGCGACAAAGGTGGAAGCGAAGAATTGGCTAGAGCAGAGAAAGGAAATGATAATCCAGGCTGCCCCAGGGACATAAAAAAGATGGTCGACACCATAATGGTGGGAGATGAGGTGAGATTTAGGTTTGTGGTTGAAGGCAGGAGGCCGAGGTGCTACACATAAGGGTTAAGTGCTTCCAACCCCTGTAGAATGACCAAAAGAAGCTCCAGTGGAGATCGTGTTTCCGACAGTCGTAACATCGAGAATTGAGAAAGATGGAAACGAAAAGCCAGGAGTACAAAAAGAAAGATCAACAGAATGGATAGAGGTGGGCAAGAAGTAGAGGAAAAGAAGAAAACAGCAAACCAGCGAGGAAGAAACCAACCCATTCCCGTCCCTCCCCTCCCTCTCCACACCCAAACCCCCTCCCTCCCAGCAGACACCAGCCCTATCCTTACCCCACTAGACATGAACAATAATAATGCAAACACACAAGAGCCACATATTCCTCGCACTCCATCCAGGAAAATGTATTTTATACAACAGTGCAAAGGTTTCAGCGAGAAAAGGAGTTGAGATGGTGAACCCTAATATAGAGCTGGACACGAAGGATTGTGTGGGATTACACCCGAGTGTAAGGTGTTCCCTCATGTTGAAGAATTATCACAAGTTAAAAGACAAGTACACGAGAGATGTCTACTACACGAGAAGAGACGTAGCCCTGAACTCGTTACAGCCTAAGATAAGATTGAGTGAAATTTACTCAGAAACAAGATGAACGAAAGGTTGTTGTAGCCTTGAAGTTTTGACTCCGTCTGAACAATGATTATAAAATAATGTTTTAAGCGGTATAAGTGATGTCTTGTAATTGTGTACCAAAATAAAAAAAAAGAAAGAAAGAAAAAGAGTATGTAATTGTATATAATAAGATCCAACATAGAACTGTAATTGTTATCGTAGTATTTTGACTATGTAAAAGATGTTTTAGAAGGAAAAAAAGCAAAAGAGAAAGCAATTTAATGTTGTAAAGAAAAATTCAATGAAGCTGCTCGGTCGTGGGGTCGAGTGGCGTTCATTATACAGACGAATGTGAACACATATTCATCCTCAATACCCACGTGTGTATAACGAGCAATCCAGCAGAAACTGCAGTTTTCGATCAGAGAGTAAATTATATTGAGGATAAATATGTGTTCACCATTCGGCTGTATATTTTTGGAAGTGTTGGTTGAATATCGGTTATACGATCGCGCTTGATCGCTTTCCTAACACTCAAATTTATATTTCGAAATGGTGCATTGAAGATGAGAATTAAGTAAGTAAATATAACTTTACTTTAATCTCGAAACGCGTATGTAGCTAATCTGGGTCATGTGGATTCGTTATGTATTTTTTTTTGCCTTGGTAAAAAAGTGCGTTACTGTCTGGGAGATCTTTATGGTAGTAGAAAAGGCATTTAGCACCTATTTTTAAATTCGGTACGTGGCGAAGCAATTAGCTGACCCCTGATAATAATTATGTTTATAATTATAGAATATTTGTATAATTTTACCTACCGAACTACTTGGAAAAATTATTAGTTATTAATTAATTAATTGATTAGTTAATTAATTTTACCCTTTTATTATTATAGAAATTATATGTATGTATGTATATATATATATATATATATATAAATATTGATATCATACATTGTATATATACACACATATATATATAGATATATATATATCATCATAAATATACAGGGATTAGCATTGAGTTGCTTCTCCAACATACTGAAAATTTAGAAATAGCAGTCAAAGAACTACTGATTCTAAACTACAATTTTTTCTCTAAACGGATGGCGATATTTATGGCACACATAGAACAAAAAATATCGCCATCGGTTTAGAGAAAAATTTGTAGTTTAGAATCAGTAGTTCTTTGACTGCTATTTCTAAATTTTCAGT
>NC_068984.1:13155482-13157840 GCF_001194135.2 Octopus bimaculoides
TATATATATATATATATTATAATATTATATGACGCACACACGCATACCTATATTCTTTTATTCTCTTACTTGTTTCAGTCATTTGACTGTGCCAATGCTGGAGCACCGCCTTGTAGTCGAACAAATGGACTCCAGTACTTATTCTTTGTAGGTCTAGTACTTATTCTTTCGGTCTCTAATGGTGAACCGTTAAGTTATAGAGACCTTAAATACACCAACATCGGTTGTCAAGCGATGGTGGGAGAACAAGCAGAGACATACACGGATACACACACACACACACACACACACACACACACATATATATACGACGGGTTTCTTTCAGTTTCCGTCTATCAAATCCACTTACAAGATTTTGTTCGACCCGAGGCTCTAGCAGAAGATACTTGCCCAAGGTACCACGCAGTGGGACTGAACCCGGAACAACTCCTGCGCATATACTCTCTCTCTCTCTCTCTCTCTCTCTCTCTCTCTCTCTCTCTCTCTCTCTCTCTCTCTCTCTCTCTCTCACACACACACACACACATATATATATAACCAACAGAAAATTTGCGCGTGCCTGCATGGGTGGATAGCTATGCCAGCATAACCATTCACATAAATTCCATGTGTTTATTTGTACATGGCATTTTCCAAACAAGGAAATAGTCAGAATCTGTAATAAAATAATATAATGTCTAGTTTTATGGGCAACTTCGTTTGAAAGTCGTTGCAATACCCACGATATATATATATGCAATAAAACCTGCAATGAAACAAAAGTTGTTGGTCGGCCATATTGGGCATCTGGACTGTTTTAGCAATGTGTGTTTAATTATTATGAGCATCTCGCTGATATATGTAGATAATCGAAATTACATTCCCGGATGCATAAATAGATACATAGATTATATATATATATATATATATATGTGTGTGTGTGTGAGTGTGTGTGTGTGTGTGTATGTATATTAGATATATATATTATATATACATATACCTATATATATATATATATATATATATATATATATATATATATATATATATATACATGCATATATGTATGTGTGCGTGCGTGCGTGCGTTGTACGTGTGTGTATACGTATGTGTGTATATATATATTGGCAATTTTCGGACGGTTATGGCCCCTGTTAGTGTATATGTTTTCATTCATGTGCGATAAGTACAGTATTAGAGCAGTTTAGCTCTTATTTTTAGCAATGTAGGAAATCTCTTAACACCCTAGTCACATTTAGTGAAGTTTGTAAATTTCCTTTTTTGCGAAATGCTGCAAACTCCTGTTTATATCAGTTTTATATTTACACATTAGCGAATCGACAAATCATCCAATTATTTGGGCGGCGAAAACATAAATATAAATAACGAAGAGAGTCTAGAAACAGGCGAACGGTCGGGCGGTCTTAACTGATGAGGCAACAGAAATTAGATCTTATTTCTAGCGATATAGGTGTTTCTTAACACCCTAGTCACATTAGCTGACGTTTGTAATTTTCCTTTTCGGTGAATCATTGAAATTGCTGTTTATATTAATTATATATATATATATATATATATATATATATACTCTTCTACTTGTTTCAGTTATTTGACTGTGGCCATGCTGGAGCACGCCTTTAGTCGAGCAAATCGACAACAGGACTTATTTTTTGGAAGCCTAGTACTTATTCTATCGATCAATTTTGCCGAACCTATAAGCTACGGGGTCGTAAACACACCATCGGTTGTCAAGCGATGTTGGGGGACAAACACAGACACACACACATATATATATATATACATATATACGACGGGCTTCTTTCAGTTTCCGTCTACCAAATCCACTCACAAGGCTTTGATCGGCCCGAGGCTATAGTAGAAGACATCTGCCCAAGGTGCCACGCAGTGGGACTGAACCCGGAACCATGTGGTTCGTAAACAAACTGTATATATATATATGCAAACACAAACACACACATTCATACATACATACATACATACATATATATATATATATGCCACCAGAACATCTTTAATATCGCCAAAGCGAACTTACCGATCCTTGCACAAAGTAAGGAATTGAGAAATATCATTACAGATCAAAATATAACTCTCAGTAAGAGACAACCTAAAAACTTGAAAAAACTATTAACAAAGGCAAGGTTTGACCTCAGCAACAAAAATCAAACACTGAGTAACCATCTAGCAACATGTGGTCATCAAACTTTTATTATATTTCCATTCCATAAACTTTACAACCGGAATGAAATTGAAAGAAAATGCAAAGAAAAGGACTTTATTAAGAAATTCAAACCCACTCTTAACAAACAATGATTAAATCCATCTTACTTGGGGTTTAAAAATATTATCCCTGTAACC
>NC_068984.1:13158251-13167587 GCF_001194135.2 Octopus bimaculoides
TATATATATATATATATATATATATATATATATCAATCAACGATAAAATCCAGCGAAATTCTTGAAGATAGAGTCAGTAGATCTAGTGGTAATCCAGGCGGAGTGCTGGTATGTGGACAAGGGACAAAAACAACCAGTAGTTGTTTGAAGGGCTATAACCCTAAACGTTATTCTCATTATATTTCTTTCATTAGGTATATTTAGTTTCATTGAATTGATTCTGTGGTTTTTGTTTCGATTAATTTTTGCACACGTTTTCCGCCATCTATTTTTGACTTGTTTTTCATGCGTTGTTTATTTGTGCGTTTCCTCCGTACCTAATAATCTTACTCTCTTTCTCTTTTACTTGTTTCAGTCATTTGACTGCGGCCATGCTGGAGCACCGCCTTTAGTCGAGCAAACTGACCCCAGGACTTATTCTTTGTAAGCCTAGTACTTATTTTATCGGTCTCTTTTACCGAACCGCTAAGTTACGGGGACATAAACACACCAGCATCGGTTGTCAAGAGATGTTGGGGGGGGGGGCAAACACAGACACACAAACACACGCATATATATATATATATATATATATACATATACATATATACGACGGGCTTCTTTCAGTTTCCTTCTACCAAATCCACTCACAAGGCTTTGGTCGGCCCGAGGCTATAGTAGAAGATACTTGCCCAAAGTGCCACGCAGTGGGACTGAACTCGGAACCATGTGGTTGGTAAGCGAGTTACTTACCACACAGCCACTCCTGCGCTCAGAGATGACCCCTCTGCTTCACTTTACTTATGTATATTCCTACCTATACCCTTATGCCTACGCAGAAGAAAATCATCGGTGCTCCGTCGATTGATCATAACAACTAACATTACATACCTTCAAACAAAGACTTCCTTTTCCTTTCTTTCTGTATTGTCGCTTTTTACTTTTTTCTTATCACAATATTGTTCTCATTTAAACAACCCTTCTCATTGGTTGTTCATTCTCGTTTTAAACAACCTTTCAACTCATTTAAACAACCCTTTAATTCCTATTTCTAGCGAGTCACAGAACCCTAGACCTTTGACATAATTCCTTTCATAAAGCCCGAGTATCCTAACCACATCGACTTGCATATATTGTGTTATATATCATAACACGTATGTACGTAAGTTGATATATATGACCTGAATTTTATCCACAGATTTTAGTTTTCAAATATCGAGAAACCATACCAAATACGAAAAGACTATATTGCCGTGTGTCTGTATCTCTCTGTCTGTATTGCATATATGTGTATACTTCTGTGTGTATGTATGTATATGACTGTCTCTTTTTACATGAGTCTGTGTGTCCCCGTATGTTAGTTTTTAATATTTATTGAAGCTAATAATCTCACAGACATAAACACGTCATTCCATACTTAATGTACTTACCGCAGAATAAGTTTTGACAAACAAATTACTAGTCTCGTTGATATATGAACTCAGAGTACAACACCTTTGACTAACTTAAAGTATTATTCTGTTTATGCTATTATAGCCAGACTTCAGAACAAATTACCGTCAGCTGAAAGTAAAAGTCGAGCGGAGAGAATTCTCTCCAATTCTAAGATGAAGAAAAGTTGCGTACACTCTAATGTCTTCCCTTGTGTGAATCACTGTTATTATTTGGTCTACATCAGAGAATTGGAAACCATTATTGATAAAAATATATACATCTCGATTATAAGTTTCATGGTTCGTATATATATATATATATATATATATATGAAATATGATACAACAGCTTGAAGTGTGTATATGCTCCACGGAGTACATACCGGTTTTCATAAGTATTATATATAGTTATTGTGTTATAAACTATTTATGTTCTTTTCAATTCAGTATCGTATGGCCCCTCGTGATTTATGTATTATGAAATAATCGGATTCCTACGACTTTGGATTTTAGGTTTTTACAAAATGAGAGATAATCAAAATTGAAGTCTAATGGAGATTATAGAAAAATAACGTAAAAGAAAATAAAAAGCACGCAAGTAATGCAAATTTGACTGATATTAACCATTCAGGGTTCTAAAATTTTGTCATACTATGTATAAATTTCTCCTGTAATTCATGGCCAAAATGATATTTCTTCGACGATGAGTAAAACTGTAGCAAACACCTAAGTGCTTTCCATCCATATTCAGGCGCAGATGTGGTTGTGTGGTAAGACGTCTACTTCCCAAATACTCGGTTCCAGGTTCAGTCCCACTGCGTGGTATCTTGGCTGGTGCCGTCTATTATACACGCAGGCCGGCGACATAGATATACATATATATATGTGAGTGTGTGTGTGTGTGTGTGTGTGTGTCTTTGTGTCTGTGTTTGTCCTCCACTACCGCTTCACAACCAGCGTTAGTGCGTTTACGTCCCCGTATTCTAGCATTTCAACAAAAGAGACTGATAGAATAAGGCCAATGTTTAAAAAAGAAAAAAAAATACTGGTGTCCATTCACTCGACTCGAGAACTTTAAGGCGGCGCTCCAGCATAGCCGTAGTCTAGTAAGGGAAGCAACTAATAGATAAAAGGTAAATGGTATAATCTTTTAGCCCTTTAGTATTCAGATTACTCTGCCAAATGCTGTGTTTATTCACATTATTTTGAATTAATCATACATTATCTCATAGCTTTGAAATTTTGATGATGCAGTAGTATATTTTATAGTCGCATTGCAGGGTAGGTTTGAGAGGTCAGATCTGACTGGTTTTAACATAAAACACGTAGAATATTTGGGCCGGAAATGGCCGCTTTAAATGCCAAACCTTTAAGTTACATTCATACTTATGTTCTTGTTGCACCAAGGCTTTTCGTATACAGTAATCTCTCGACTATCGCGGAGGTTACGTTCCAAACACCACGCGATTGGTGAAAATCCGCGAAGTAGAAACAGTACTGTATTGTATATATTTAAAATCTTATTTTTATTATTTGTATATATTTTATTTTATTATAAATGCAAAACAACACCAGAGAGGAATCGACGTAAGCTTAACTAATAAATAAATCACGATAAGTGAACCGCGATAGGTGAATCGCGATAGGTGAACCGCGATGTTGCGAGGGATTACTATAATACACTGTCTACCACAGTGATTATACTTCAGCTGAAACATTTTCCCTTATTCGTTATTCTTCTTTAGTCTTTAGTCGGTGAAACAATTAACAAAAGCTAACAAATTACAAAATATCCTTGAAAGGTTTTAAACGAAGCAACTTTGCTTGCATATATTTCTCAAATCAACAACGCCTTGTCTGAATGTGTTGTAAACATTATCTTCATTTATTTTACTATCAGGTGGTGCTATCAGATTAAGCAGAGCAAACACAATTGGTGGACGACATTCTAAATGAATAAAAGTATTAAAAACTAACACAGCCACGCATTCATGCATGCACATACTAACACTCGTCTAACTAACTCTACACACAATCACACAAGCACATACAAGGATGCAGACAAGGCATGTATTCAGCATATATGTGAATGTATAAACTCTCTTCGTGCTTGAAACAGTTCAGGATAGATACAGTCACCATAGAAGAAGAGGCAGTCAATAATAACAAGCGTATAATTTAACAATACACAACAAATTTTATACTCTGGTTCACTGAAATGTTGTTTACTAATTTTCTTTTCTACTCTAGGCACAAATCTCGAAATTTTGTGGGAGGTGGGCAGTCGATTAGATCGATTCCAGTACGCAACTGGTACTTAATTTATTGACCCTGAAAGGATGAAAAGCAAAGTTGACCTCGGCGGAATTTGAACTCAGAACGTAAAGACAGACGACTTATTCTTTTCTACTCCAGGCACAACCCGAAACTTTGGGGGAGGGGCCAGTCGATTAGATCGACCACAGTATGCAACTGGTTCTTAATTTGTAGACTCCGAAAGGATGAAAGGCAAAGTCGACCTCGGCGGTATTTGAACTCAGAACCTAAAGACAGACGAAATACCGCTAAGCATTACGCCCGGCGTGCTAACGTTTCAGCCAGTTCCCCGCCTTATTGTTTTCTAATATAACAAGTATATTGTGTCAGAGAGGGAATATGTGTGTTTGTGTGAGTGGTGTGTGTGTGAGTGGTTGAGCGGTGTGTGTATGTGTGTGTATACATGATTTAACAGCTTATAATTCGCTTTTATTTCCATTTCTTCTTATATTTAATACTTCAGAAAGAATGAAGGGTACCAGACTAAGCTCTAAACAATTGAAATTTATCCCAAATTTCTACTGGAAATTTGAAAATGCACTCGAAGTGCAGAAGCAGTTTAAGAAGTTTCAATCATATCCCTCAAGCGACCTGCCATCAAGCGAATTAGAGATAAGTTTGAAGCAGATGGAACAATTCGGAATGTCCACCCAGAATATTGTAGAAGAGCGTTGATATCGACGAATCTACAAAGCGAGAAAGTCTATTAAGAATGCATTGTTAGCGTGCAAGAAAATCTGTGAGACAAATGAGTTGTGAGATAGGAATCTCCAAGTCAAACGTTCATAACTGTCATTAGAATAGTTATATTCTAAGAATAGTCCATACTATGAATCAAGGTTAACCGGACTAGAGAGCGGAGTTTTCCGAATGGTACTTTGCATAACGTGATGATTATGTACTCTCTCGAACTAAAATTGTTTGTAGTAATGAGGCTGTATTTAAATTAAATAACTCAGTTAACTGTCAGTAGTGTACGTTTGGAGACCTGAAAAATATGCATATTGCGGTAAAGATCTTACGTTAATTTACTTAGTTGTCACCTTATTGAGTAACCATCTTGTACGGATCAAACGGTTTTCCTGTGTCTATAAAAAACATGAATTGGCATCTTCCCAGTACATAGAACTTGTATCGAATGTTCTAATGCACCACAGTTCAGATATTCCAATCCGACTCATGATGTTCTTTGTGAATGGTTCTCATAGATTTTATGAGATTATTAACGATTAATATGTTCTGAACTTCTTGGATGAACTGCGGTGTTATTATAATGCCCGACTTTCTACAATGCTTACAATTGTTTTTGAAGTTTGTGTACAACGACCTCAAGACAAGGATTACAATTGCATCAGAATTTGCGTACAAAAGTTGTTGCAATATTTAGAAAGAGGGCAAGTTTCACATCGTTGTATTCCTCACATATGGAAACAATAACTGCATGTCTTTTCATTTCTTGTTTTAGCATTTTCTTTGCCATGGCGGACCTGAAAGAAAAAATAACATATGAATTGCTTTGAGGAAATTAATATTCGGTTAATTAAGTATCCTTAAATACCACTAAAAGATCGTAATATATATCAGTAAGATAAATAATACGTATGACACACGCACACACACACACATACGTACATACACACACACAACACACACACAACACACACACATATATATATATATATATACACATACGCACACACACGCACACGCTTATACACACACAAGTGCATACACACGCACACATACAAGCTTACACACACACACACACACACGTACACAGACACACGCACACACACAAACAAAGATTCTAGAACAAGTGCGACTGAATGTAACTTTTCAGTTATATATTGTATTCTATATCATTCTATCCATTATAAGATATACAATTTTATCTACGTGTATGCAGACATATACAAACACATCTATGTACAAATATAGAAACAAAAAAAAAACACTCCAGCAAAACACATATATCAAACGGATATGCAAGATTATAACAGTAATGACTTGTTAAAACGTTTAAACAAATTAAAAGGAATGTTGTTACTTTTTTTTTTATCGATTTGTCCTTTTAATTTATCCCGGCATTTGATTGATTGTTCTGTCACAGAAGCCACGCTAGAGCGACCAATGTAATTGAACTTCAAAGATGTCGACAATACAATATTCAAACACTATTGAAGATAATCAATGTTTTCATGTTAGAATGTCAACTACGGTCAGATTAGAATATCATTCCCCTGAGACCTGTTTTTCGGAAGAAGTTTTGTTATACTTCCACCATTGTTCTTGGATTATTATTGTTATCATCATCATCATCATCATCATCATCATCATCTCGTCATCTCGTCATCATCATCATCATTAAGGTGGCCAGCCGCTAGAATTGTTAACACGCCAGGCGAAATATTTAGAGGCATTTCGTTTGTGTTTACACTCTGAGATCAAATTCCGCCGAGGTCGACTATGCCTTTCATAATTTCATGGTCGATAAAATAAGGACCAGTTGAGGACTGGGGTCGATGTAATTGACTAGCTTCCCACACTCCTAAAATTCCAGGCCCTCTTCCTTGAAAGGATTACTATTACTAGTATTGCTTCCGTTGATGTTTCTGTTTGGGGTTTCTAAGTCTCTCAACCAGAGGCCGCAAGTAACAGCAAGTTACATTTTCGTGTGAATGTTATTTACGATGACCAATGATATATATTTTTGCAAAGGAAGCCAGATTCGGCGAATTAAGATTTTGTTAAATTTGTAATATTTTTCGATTTCAGAAACGGATATCCTCAGATTGATAATGGTTTTTCTCAGATTGATAGCAGTACCCATCAGAACAATTGTTTTAGTTCTGATATCTAGGGTTTCCTGATATTTATCCATATTGTTTAACAGTGCCATTTGGTATTATCACCAAAGCTCCAATGATTACAAGTAGAGTTGTCGCTCTTAGATGCCACATTTTTGAGAACTCACATTTAGTTTTGAGAGTTTGTATTTACTTAACTATTCAAATGTTTTTTCATACGTTTCACAGTCTACCTGGACTGATTTATCTATGAGCAAACATGGTTTGTCAGTGAGATATCTATTATAATATCGACTCTGTTGATGCTTAAATAACTCGATCAGTTTGAATACTTTTAATAGGGTAGTACATTCTATTCATTATAAAAACATTTCCGAACTTTTCTATCAAGCTTACAGACTTTAACACTTGGTCACTAAATTATATTGAAACTGCAAGTTAGGATGAGTATGGCTAAAGTATTGATTGCTTCTTTCCTGTTTCTTGCATTTAGCTCTGTCTAGAGCAACGATTTCTTTATCTGTAGACCCCTTGGATTAATAATTTATTCTTGTGGCCTGATAGAGCCATTCAGTGTTTAAGAACTAGTTTTATAGAAACGTCTTTAAATGTACGTATTTTGTTTCTTCACGTACTAACATGTGTAAGTTGAACTATGTAAAACGTTAGAGAAAGAGAACTTGCCGGGCGAAATGCTTAGAAGTATTTCGTCTATCGTTACGTTCTCGACTTTGCCTTTCAACGTTTTGGGGTCAATTAAATAAGTACCAGTTACGATCTGGGGTCGATGTAATCGACTTAATCCGTTTATCTGTCATTGTTTGTCCCCTCTGTAGACAATAAATAAGAAATAAAGAAACAATAAACGTTAACACACCAGGCCAAATGCTTAGCGGTATTTTATCTGCCGCAACGTGCTAAGATCAAATTCCACCGAGGTCGGCTTTGCCTTTCATCCTTTTGGGACCAATTAAATAAGTACCAGTTACGCACTGGGGTTGATGTAATCGACTTAATCCCTTCCCCAAATTTGAGGTTTTGTGGCTCCAGTAGAAAGGGTATAACATACGTCATTAATAAGCAGGGATTTTGTCCTGGAGATCCATGACAACAAGAATTTCAATGATCTTTCTTTGCATTCTTGCACATACAGGATTGCACTTTCCTCTTGGTCGCTAAAGCAAGCCTCAATTCCAATATCATCCACGAAGATGATCAATGTTTTCATGTTAGAATGTCAACTACGGTCAGATTAGAATATCATTCCCCTGAGACCTGTTTGTCGGAAGAAGCTTTGTTATAGTTCCACCATTGTTCTTGGATTATTATTGTTATCATCGCCATCATCATCATCATCATCATCATCATCATCATCATCATCATCATCATCATCATCATCATCATCATCTCGTCATCATCATCATTAAGGTGGCCAGCCGCTAGAATTGTTAACACGCCAGGCGAAATATTTAGCGGCATTTCGTTTGTGTTTACACTCTGAGAACAAATTCCGCCGAAGTCGACTATGCCTTTCATAATTTCATGGTCGATAAAATAAGGACCAGTTGAGGACTGGGGTCGATGTAATCGACTAGCTTCCCACTCCTAAAATTTCAGACCCTCTTCCTGAAAGGATTACTATTATTAATATTGCTTCCGTTGATGTTTCTATTTGGGATTTCTAAGTCTCCCAGCCAGAGGCCTCAAGTAGCGTTCTTTACTTCTAATAACCTCGGTTTTTTGCATTGAATATGGCCACGTAATTCCATCTTTTTCTTGCTACTTGCTTGCTCCCTTGTTCGTCCTTCTGTTCTTGAATTCTCCCATTACCTCACAACCTTTCTGGAAATTTCTAGTCGCCGATACTATTCTTTCTGTGCTACGTCCAAGTTTTACAAACTCAGTAAAGCAGAAGTAATGGTGTCTTACATAATGGTGTTCTACATTTAGAAATCTTTTATCTCCATCCTTTCTTGGTAAATATAAATCTGCACGTGTTCAGTTTGAGCAGCTTCCTAGTTCTCGTATCTAAGTTCTCTAATTCTCTCGTTGTCAATTTTAGAAAAGGAGCAAAGTTTCTTAATACTAGAATCACTCGTGTATTTATTAGTTTGAGAATATTTGGTTAATTTAATTTTGATTCGAGCACCGTCTTAATTCCTCTCTTTTATCCTTTGGAATTTATTTTTCTCTCGTTTCTCCTTCCATTATCCTATCATCCTTCCTGCATCACCCCCAGGTACTTGTGTCCTTCATTATTTCTCAGCGATGTAATGATATCAGTTTGTGGTAATATTATACTATCAGAATTTATCTTTCGGCCTCTCTTCATAATTAACATTACAGACTTAATTACGCTAAACTTCATTACAATAACCTTCCTAAATTATCTTACTCTTTGGATTAATGAATAATAGTCTTTTTTCACATTTTGTATACAGTTTGACATCATCCTTACATAGTAGGTGATTTATTTTAACCTTAGTGTCGACAAATAATTATCATCATCATCATCATCCTTATTATTATTATTATTATTATTATTATTATTATTGTTCAGTAGTTTTATTTTTATAACGTGCTTTCACTTCACTACCGAGCGCAGCTCTGTGCGCCTTGGGTATGTGCTGTGGTTTGCTGTGGTGCTTTTATGTTTACTGTATTGAAAGTGTTTTGCGTAGAATGTGTGCAGTACCCAGTAGTGCAATTTTCTGTATGTTACATATATTTGTAAGTCCTGGTATTTTTGTTATGTATTTGTCTGAGTATTTTTTAATTATACCTAAGGCACCTACTATGAT
>NC_068984.1:13168022-13173300 GCF_001194135.2 Octopus bimaculoides
ATGTATTTGTCTGAATATTTTTTTTATTATACCTAAGGCACCTACTATGATAGGAATTGTTTCTGTTTTTAGATTCCACATTCGAGTTATCTCTATTTCCAGGTCTTTGTATTTTGAAAGTTTTTCCATTTCTTTTAGAGAAACGTTGTCATCTGCTGGTATTGATACATCAATTAGAAAGCATTTTTTTTCTTCATGATCTTTGACAACTATATCTGGTCTATTTGCCTTAATTTCTCTATCTGTGTGTATTGGCATATCCCAGAGTATGGTTGCTTTCTCGTTTTCTGTGACCTTTTCTGGCGTGTGTTTATACCATCTTTTTTCTGTTGTTATTCCATAGTGTTGGCATTATTATTATTATTATTATAGACATCACACAATATACAATATCGTGAGGTTGTTGATTGAAGAAATTGTATCTAGTGGGGCTTTGTACCGTTTCTCAAAGTCACAACAAGGACCTCAAACACAGTACTTTACGCAATAATCGTACAGTTCCAAGTAATGCCGACAATTGCTATACACCGAGATTGTTGGGTATTTCTAAAGTTTTCGGATGTTTTTTTCAGGTTGGGTGGTATTGAAGCCAATGCTCCGATGACAGTAGGGATAGCCATTATGTTTGACTCACGTCGCTGCCACATCTTAGCGATCTCAATTCTTAGGTCTCCATATTTATCAACCTTTTCGTTTTCTTTCATGATGACATGCTGATCTCCTGTCACTGCCACGTCAATTATTAGGCACTCTCGTTTATCCCTCGTAAATGTTATTGTGTCCGGCCATTGGTGTTCTAATACCTGGTCTGTTTGGAAGTCGAAGTCCCAGAGGATTTTTGCCTTCCCCTTTTCGCCATTACTTTTCCCTGTATATGTTGGTACCAAGAACCCGTAACCTCATATCGATACTTACGGCATAGTAGCCAGCGGAGGTTTGGGGCTACCTTGTCATGTCTACGCTTGTACACTTTCTGCACAAGACTTTCACAAGCATTAACAATGTGAGTCACACTTTCGACCCTTTCCCCCACACATTCTGCAGAGGTTCGTTGCACTCGTATGGTATATCTACTTTATCACTGAGTTGGTATTCAATGTCTGGTCCTGGGTAGCGATGATTAGGCTTTCAGTATTCTATTTAGGTCACACATGTTAAACCACCTCCACGATGATTCCTGGTCTTTTAATTTGTTGGTTTCCATGCGGAGTAGTGTTTCTTCTCTCTCGTTGACTTTTCTTGATCGGAATTCAGGAGCACTCTTAAGTCCATTTTTGTTAAATCCTTCTGCCTTAGCAGCATTCTGTAGCAGGTCTTGTTTGCTGCTTATCTAATATTCTGCCATGTTTCTTCTTTCACTGTTGATGCACTCCCGTACGCTAATCTGCTAACGTCCACTTTTACCCCTCTTCGTGTAGCGCCTGTATACATTCGCTTTAGGGTGGAGGGCACCACACGTTGTTGTTTTTTGGGGTAGTGCGATCGAGTTGGCTAATCTCCGCTTGTGATGATAACTCACAGCTTATTTTGCTGGGTATGATGGAACGTGTCAGCTGTTCACAGCCAGCAGATTAAGGTGACACTTGGTCATGCTTCAAGAATCCTGCGAAGAATTATTGCATTTCCAAGCAATGCTGATTTTTGTAGGTGTTCTACCTTCGCACTTGCACCAATCTTTTTCGGTCATGTTGGTAGTTGAGTGCTGATACTTCCAAGTGCACCAATTACTATTGATATCACGTCTACTCTCCGCAATGATCACAACCTTCGTATTTCACCCTTCAAATCGTAATAGCTGTTTATTTTATCCTGTTCTTTCACATTGATCCAGTTGTCATCGGGACATGCTTTGTCGATTATCAAGCATGTTCTTCCTTTTTTCATTATCTTTTTCTTTTTTAGTGTTCATTTCTTCTTGAATTTTTTCCTTCACTACACAATTTTCAGATTTGATGACGCCGGCCTTCGTATGTTTCAACAATAGCTCCTCAGCATTTTTTATATATCACCCTAAGCTGTTTCCCTCTACTTCGATAGAGTCTTGGCAATTGATCAAACTTCTTCCACCCTTTCTTCTCGACAAGTGCAACATATCGGCATCACACTTTGAGTGAAAGGCTGCTTGTACTGTCAACATTTTTCTGGTCTTAGTATCCATTTTCATCACCTCTCTTTTGCCATTGTATAATTCCCGCTCCATACCGAGGTGAGGCTACCGTCCACTTATTATTATTATTATTATTATCATTCTTCTTCTTCTTCTTCCTCTTCTTCTTCTTCTTCTTCTTCTTCTTCTTCTTCTTCTTCTTCTTCTTCTTATTATTATTATTATTACTATTACTATTATTATTATTATTATTATTATTATTATTATTATTATTATTATTATTATTATTATTATTATTTTTCAGGACACTGCCTGGAATCGAACTCGGAATCTTGGGGTTAGTAGCCCGCGCTCTTAACCATTACGCCATATGCACGTGGTTCGAAATTTCCCCAAGACACCTGATGAAGTCTGGGGGGGGGACGGTATATCAGCTGAAACGTTGTGTTAACAACAAACAAGATAAGGACAAATATACGTCGAATGTAAATAATGTAAATGATGAGAGTGGAGTTGCTTATTCTATTCTATTTGGACATTTATGAAACTAAGTGCATAATGATTGTGGAAGTGATGGCAGAGCTTCTGCAGATATTAAAATCCTGCTGTGTTTTAGCTTCATTACTTCCTGGTCTCTGCATTGTCGTTGTTGGTGGTGTTCATGATGGTAACAACGGTGACAGCGTTGGTAGCTGCTTGCGTTAAGGAAAGTTAAAAAGATATAGAGGGTGAAATCAGCTTTTTGAGGTCAGTGGTATGAATTTATATAAATAACAGAAGTAGTGAAAAGAAAAGAAAAAAACTAGTAGAAATGTTCTTGAAAATTCTTTTACCACACCTATTGAATGAATCTGCCGTTAGCATCAATGGCTGCTTCAATACTGAGTGTGAAAGGTTGACATGTCCGACTCAGATGCTCTTTAAAAATTACTCTGAAAGTAAGATAAAAAAAAATGAGAAGTTAGAAGTAAACTGGAACTCTTGAAAGATGTATCCTCAAAAAACCGAAGCATCCTGTATAAACATAGTCTGGAATCTCATCCCCAAAATATGTTATGTTGCCTAATGAAACATATTTGTTGGGGGATTGTAGGGAAGAGCGTAGAGCAAAGGATAAGCTGTTTTGCAGTTAAATCCTGCGACTCGGTTTCGATTCGTGTTATCTAATCTTGACTTCCATGTCTCTGATGTTTACGTAAAGACTTGAGCATAACATAATGGCTTAAAAGTTTGGAGGGCAGTGGGTATGGGTAATTCATTTCATCGACTCCAATGGTACTTATTTTATCGAAATAAGTACTAACTGGTACTTATTTTATCGAGACAGTAAGAATGAAATTCAAAGTTGTCCTCTGTAATATTTGAACTCAGAACAACGCTATGCATTTTTGCCGGATGTGGTAACGATTTAGCTAGCTCGCTGCTTTAGAATTGAGTATAATATAATGAAAAGTAGGTCGTGAAAAATATTGTATCGTAGTGTCAAATCATATAAAATAATATAAAGAGAATATTTATTATGCAGAGTTGGTAAAACAGGGAGATTGTGAATGTCCCACAGAGAAGTATATTGTTAATATTTCAGTTGTTAAGAAGTTCACCTAAATAAGCTCAATAGGAAAGAAAAACAGACAAGTTAATGTATAAAAAAATGAGATCCGTTTGAAATACATGTTTCACTTCGAGAACAAACGTTAAATTTTTTAGAAACGGAATGAAAACCTAGTCGTGCAATCCTTACAACACTATTGCTATAGCTCACGGTGCGATAAGAAATAAAATTGAAAACAACAAATCTACTAGATAACAAAAACTAAAACATCCCATTAGAGAAACAAACAATGCAACCACAAAAATTGGACAGAAATAAAAACGAAAACAAACAGAACAAAACAGCAAAAACAAACAGCAAACAAAACGCAAACATGAGCCAGCGACAAAATGAAATCTTATAATGTTTTCTCTCTGAAGCCTGTGCAGCGTTAATGCATTTACATAAATTCTTAAATTCTTCAGCTGAATGTTGTAATAACGACCCTATTAAAAAAGCCACTGTTCACCATTGATGCACTCATTATCAATAACGGTTCGAAACATTAATATTGCACGCCAGTTATTTCTCATTCATTGATCGCATTTCAGTTCATTTTATTAATTATCTATTAGTTCAGATCAAAATATAACAATGAAAGCAATAGCCATTATTTTGCACCAAATATTTCTTTTCACTTCCCTCCATTTTTGTTGTCGTTTTTGTTATTATTATTATTATTATTATTATTATTATTATTATTATTATTATTATTATTATTATTATTATTATTATTATTATTTATAAATCTTTGGTGTCCATTCCATTACAAACAATTTTATTTTCACCTGCTTTCCAACCATTTTTATTTCTTTATTCATACATATACATATATATTTATCTATTTATTGCTCTTTGTAGCAACGATTTTCTTTCTTGTTCTATGACTATTGTTTAGGAAAGAGCTGTGCGCTACACAAAGAGCGACCGGTTTCAGCTGCCCTCATCTATATCTAATAGAAACACACTTCTATATTCAACGTTCTTTTTCTCAAAAGAAACTACAGTGCTAGTCATACATTTATTAAATATCTACAATGGTCAAAATATTTCAGTTTGATTTTTGTTACAATTTTTTCCCTCTGTTCACCTCTATTGTTATATCAAACTTATACTAACTTTGGCTTCACTTTTACCTTTTCATGCAGTGTCGGTTGAATTACAACCGCCTCCTGAGGAGAATTTGTATTGATGCATCAGTCATATTTTCTTTCTCGGCCAAATATGATAGATAACATCATACAGTAACTATGCCTTCTGCCTGCTATTTAATTACAACGCTACAAACGTCATTGAACACTACTCTTTTACTTTTTACTTGTTTCAGTCATTTGACTGCGGCCATGCTGGAGCATCGCATTTTAGTCGAGCAAATCGACCCCCAGGACTAATTCTTTGTAAGCCTAGTGCTTATGCTATCGTTCTGTTTTTGCCGGACCGCTAAATTACGGGGACGTAAACACACCAGCATCGGTTGTCAAGCGATGTTGGGGAGACAAACACAGACACACAAACACACACACACACACACACACACACACACACATATATATATATACATATATATACACATATATACG
>NC_068984.1:13174373-13176899 GCF_001194135.2 Octopus bimaculoides
TACATATATACAATCGTATACACACACACACACCCACACACACACACACACACACACACACACTCTCTCTCTCTCTCTCTCTCTCGCTCTCTCTCTCTCTCTCACACACACACACACACACACACACATATATATATATACATATATATACACATATATACGACGATTTCTTTCATTTTCCGTCTACCAGTTTCACTTACGAGACTTTGGTCTGCCTGAGGCTATAGTGGAAGACACTTGCCCGAGGTATCACACAGTGGAACTGAACCTGGAACCATGTGGTTAGGATGCACGCCTATGTTAAAATAGGGGATCAAAGAATCGGAGAGAGATCACAGTAGGCAACCCGCTAGGTGTGTGGCTAGCAAGACATACCATAGTTTAGGCTAGGTTGGAACCTCAGCTATATTCCCTGTGTTTATATATATATATATATATATATATATATATATATATATATATATATATAAACAATGTTAATTCTCTAAATGAAGTATTAACAGTAACTGCACGATAAAGTGTAGTATATTGCCACTTGAGTGTGGCTGACCCCTAGGGGTGGATGTTACTGTTGCTTTTTTAACACTTTATATATATATATATATATATATATATATATATGATTGAAGCAAGTAAAAGACTAAAAGGGAATATATATTATATAATGTATATTATATAATAAATATATGTGTGTGCACGCGCTCGAGTGTGTGTGATGTCTGTATGTAAGTGGAGACTCAAAACAGGCCGAGCGAACAGTAGCAGAAATCTTCACATTAAGAATTTTCATGAAACAATATTTTGGTCCCTTGGACCCCACACACTATAGGAGCTGACTTCTGTTTTTGAAACGTCACCTTAAGTTGGAATTGAAATACGAACCTTCGGGCGATCCCACCGTTTGGCCAGAAATACCGCAGCAAATACTTGCACAGATTCAAGGTGGATTTCTTTCTTACTGTGTTGAAGCCTGAAATACCATGTTTAAAAGGCTTGGGGTATTCCTATTTCCTCCAGCTTTTATCGTGAAATAACAGCCAAATATGCCTCAGGTCACATGCTACTGTTATAGAGAGAGAGATTGTATGCTATGTTGTATAATGGAGTAAGAGATATTAAAAAGTGATTGAATGTTCACACCTGGAATACCTTTTGCCATATGAACTGTTGCTCAGAGCTGACATGGAGTTAAGCAACTACTACTATTTATAGAACCGCTAAGCTCACACAGAATTTGGGCAACCTTCAACTAATTTTCCGTTTATTCATTCATTCATTCACTACTCTCAATATCTATTTGTATTTCCTCTCCCTCTTTTTGTTCATCGTAATTTCTTGCGATAGATGTCATTGTGTAGTTTAGCGTCCCTTTTTTTTCCTAGGCTCTAAAAGGTGACGTGGATGCGGATTTGATAAAAAAAACCTGATAAAGTCGCAATTTTCCCGCTGCGCTCAGTTTTAATCTTTATGCGTCTACATTGTTCCTCTCTCAAATTAAATAGTTTGACCAACTGACAGCTATGTTACTTTCTTTTGTTTTGTAAGTACAGAACATAAAGCGAGCACTCTTCGGCCAAGAAACCAATGTAGTCGATTTGACCAGCTTCCACTTTCTCATATCAATTTAATTCATATGACACAGAATAATGATTCTCGCACCAAAATGGCTGTAAAGTCGGTGCAATTTGCCTCAGTTCTTTCATCAACCTGCTTCGGGGAACATAAAATATTGCAGTTCTACGTCAAAGCGGGATACAATCTGCATTGTGATTATAAACAGTTCAGCTAAATGATTAAATGATACTTAATGGCATATCTGTTATTATTGCGGTCGCACAGTAGTTACACTAGCCTGATAAAGCTATCATTTAAGAAGCCTTAAAATATATTCGCTGCACCCACCAACTGATTAAATGCCTGAACGACCTGTTCATGTTTGTTTCTTTTTCCTTTCTGTTTTATTTTACATTCGTCAGTTGGTGGGACTGGAAGATGATTGTTCATCTACGCTACGTACATGTTCAATAGCTATAAATAATAGAAGAAATACTGGTCCAAACCGCAGTAAACAAGATCAGATTACCTATAAGAAAATATAAGCCTTCAACATTGAGAGGGAGACAATATTTCTTTTCGTTAATTTACTTTTTTCAGTCAGGCGATCTCAGACAAAATTCAATTTCTCTATTAAGCGTGCTGGTCAGATCGGATGAAAGTTGCTGGTAGTCGTAAAATCTGACTTATTCTCTCAACAAATCATGGCGTGCCGTACGAAATATCTTTTATGGTTTGCTGCAAGACATATAGAAGAATCAAGAAATCTACAAGAAAGCAGTGATACCGTCGAGATCAGGTTACAGTTAAAATTAACTATTATTTCTCCTCTGACAAACGGTATACGAAGTATCATTAACAAAACCAAGGCGAATTGGGGAAAGAAGTAAAAGAGATAAAAACAAACAAAACAAAGCAAAAAGGAAAAAGAATCAAACAAATATGTATATATATATATATATATATATATAT
>NC_068984.1:13177063-13181520 GCF_001194135.2 Octopus bimaculoides
AAGAAAGTTTTACACAAACAAACAATAATATACAAAGTTAAGAACGAAAATTGAAATGAAATACAAAACAATACATATGTGTAAACTTAAAAATAAATTGAAATATTGCAGCATTGAAATACAGCGGAGAAAAAAAAAAAAAGATGGTTAGCGAAGCACAATGCTTCTTGGAAAAATAATTACTTTAAAAAAATGTCAGTGAAACGATAAAACTATCCTCTATCACCATATATTTTCTTTTATTGAATCCGAGAAATATTTCAAATAATAATTTAGTTCGGTTTAGTCATTTTGTCTTTTTGTTCTTCTATAGACATTATGTTAATGGAAACCAAATAAATGTTAAGTGAAAATGTATCACGTTGTATCTTTCACTACAAAATTGATGTAATCCTTGGATACTTTTCAAAATTGACTGAGTTGGTTATCTAACAAATAATCAGAAGATTTAAATATGATGAGCAAATCAGATTACTCTGAGGGATTAGGTTGGCTAATTTTGATGCCGAGTTCGCAGACTAGCTAACGCGTCGAATAAAATGCTTAACAGCATTCCTTCCAGATCATAGCGTTCTGAGTTCAAATTCTACTGAGATCGATCTTGCTTTTCATTCTTTCAGGGTCGATAAAATAAAACATCAGTCAAATATTAGGATGAATTTAATTGACTATTTCACTCTACTGAAATTTTCTGGTCTTGTACTGAATTTCTTTCGATCCTTTACGTTCTGAGTTCAAATTTCACTGAGGTCGACTTTGCCTTTCATCCTTTCGGGCTCGATAAAATATGTACCAGTTGAACACTGGGTGTCGAGGTAATCAACTTATCCCTAACCCTAACGTGAGTTGCTTCTCACTTAATCCAATCACATAAGACAGTGTTTCGCAAACTTTTGCGCCAAATTGCAATATCGCCCACCTATCGGCCAAAAAATGCTCCATCGCCCACCTGTATAAAAACAAAAACCCTGACACAACCCCCACCAACACTAAATCCCCTAGGAGGCTCCCGCTATCATTTGACACACACACTATGTCGTAGACTCGTTGCCCGGTTAGTGCCGTTTGGATTAAATAATCATAGTTTGCAAATCCCTTATTGTGGGTTTAGTTTTTGCCATTAATGTGAATAAAATTCTAACGTTAGTTCTATATTATGCAGCCAGATTAACTTCGGTAAATTTGCGTTTTCTTTTACACTGAGTTTTATTTTCCCTAAATGAACCATTGATCAAAACTACCGATGCAGAAATAATTAATGATTGTATTACAAAGGAAAAGAAAAGAACTTTTTAATGAGTACCATGTATCTGATGCAATGCAGCTAGTGCAGATACATTCGGTTGCAAACGTGTTAACTTTAGCGGCAAGGCTCCTCATTGTGTCACATCCAGTTCAATTGTTTCTGGGAATGTAAAGTTCCAATATGTCTAAAACCAGATTCAACCAGGTATGAAAATAGGGAAGGCAAGCAAAAGTAATTTCAGATGTTTCTGCTGATTGAGGTAGGAATTTAATATACTTTGATGCTACTACAAACCTTCTTTGCCATTATGGCGATATCGCATTGTTGCGTCATTATCATTTTGTAATTCTATCAATTCCTCCTGAACGTCTACCTCGCAATCGATTGCATCAGTTTCAAACGGATTGCTAAACCAATTTGGAATATTCAGCGCAACAACATCTTGAAATCGCTCCACCGTGTCATCGTGCAGTGATTGTAAATAGTTGCGATGTGTAGTTAAATCCTCATCAACCAATTCATCTTTCAAAGAATCAAGTTGTGGAAATTAAAGGAATTGACATTTTGAAATGTTAGTCTTGTACAGCAACAATTTCGAAATGAAGGTAGTGATAAATGATTTAGAATCAACGAGAGTTTTTCTGTTTCCTTGCAATAACTTATTCAAATCATTTAATTTTGTGACTATATCACAAAGAAAAATGATATCGCACCTTCGATAAACAGGCGAAGTAATGTTTCACCAATTGTGTGAGAATTCCCAGAGTTAGCAACAAGCAATGCAGTGTTGTACGATGCAATCAACCCGTCATTCTCCTGCTTACTTGTTTCCTGGAGTAGCGTATTGAATTTTTGTGTTCGCTTTTGAAAGAGGAGCTCAGTTGCAAAAAAGTATGAGAACGGTTTGTCCTTCATGTCAGAATGCTTTGTATCAAAGTGATACTTCAAGCGTGAAGGTTTCGTTGCTCGTTGGTCAATGTTTGATGGCAAAGAAAGCACATTGGTAACTGACAGTTCTGAGGAGAGAGAATAAATCCAAATGACAAATAATCACTACTGTACTGTCGACAAATTTTCTTGACTTGAAGCATCAGTAAAGGGAAAATATGAAAACAAATTTCTACAGACGGCGTCAAAAAGGTAGTATGGTATTCTCAAAGAGAGGAGGAAATCGATAGAGCTGAGTCAGCTGACACGTCTTTACTGGAGCAAATGCGGATCTGGTTCATTTGGCTGCTAGCATTTCAATGATTAAAGTTTATTGAAAATTTTAAAATTTGGCACATTAATATACCTTTCCAAGCTAAATTGCTGGAGTTATTCAACTTTTATTCTAGAAAAATATTTTAAAAACGTTATAGAGGTTTAAAGTTTGATCACCAAGTCAAGAGACACGATTTCAAAGCTGTCATTTTGTGCGTGACTGCACATTGTCAACATCCTGAAAATAGCATTTGTGTTTTGATATGAAACCACAGAATTACGCATGACATATAACCCCTCATAACTTTTTTTATTTTCTGAGTTTTCAAGAATTTTTTGAGAATTTGAATTCTACATGCGGGACTTCATACGATTATGCCAAGAAAAAAAAAAAGAATTGTGGTGGAGCGTGATTAAAGGCCTGGGCCTGTTTCGCTGCTATTTTTAGCACACAAGACAATCATCTCAATCAATGTGCGACAAAAATATTCTTCTGCTTTTTGTCCTTCAATCCACGAAAGAAGGAGTACCATTCAAATACTCGATCACCCTCCAACTCCTTACCCTCAACTTTTCCCACCTTGTGCCTAAATCAGTGATAATAAAATATGGCGAACAGGCAGAATCACGAAATTACCGGAATTAAAGTCTTGGGGATTTCTTCCGGCTGTTTACGTTCTGAATTCAATATTTTGTACTTTCTTAGTCAGTAAAATAAGTACCAGTCAAGAACTGGGGGTGGGGTCAATGTAATCGACTCGTCCATCCTCCCCCCAGGATTTGAAGCCTTCTACCTATAACAGAAACGATTATTATTCTTTTCTGTTCTAGGCACAGGGGCCGAAATTTTCGAGGAGGGATTAGATCGACCCCCAGTATGTAACTGGTACTTATTTAGTCGACCCCGAAAGGCAAAGTCGGCCTCGGCGGAATTTGAACTCAGAACGTAAAGACATACGAAATACCGCTAAGCATTTTTCCCGGCGTGCTAACGATTCTTTACTACTCTAGGCACACGGTCCAAAATTTTGGAAGAGGGGGCCAGTCGATTAGATCGACCCCAGTACGCAACTTGTACTTAATTTATCGACGCCGAAAGGATGATAGGCAAAGTCGACCTCGGCAGAATTTGAACACAGAACGTAAAGAGAGACGAAATAACAAGCTCGCCGCCTTAGAAACGATTATTATTATTGCGGTCATTTTTGTTCTTGCTGTTGTTGTTTGCTTCATTTGATAGCCAACCATAATGGAGATGCGAGTAGCACAAGTTTCATCATGTAGAATTATGTTTGAGAGAAAATCTTTACAGGTAATGTGTAGATTTGTCTATTTCTCGGTTTCTCTCTCCACCTATGACCATTTGATTGAACGTGTGTGTGGATGCACGTGTAAGTATGTGTGCATGTTTGTGTGAAAGAAAGGTTCGAGGAACAGGGATTGAGTTTGTAAATTTTAGATGATAATTAAGGAAGTGAAAATTCACATTCACTGCCAAACCAACCGTTACTTCCTGTATGTAATGAGCTCCGTAAAACTGTATGGTGGAAATTCTATAGAAACGTAAGACAGGAAGGCGAAGCGCACGCACAAACGCTGCACACACGTAAAGCACATACACACGTACATAAGTATTAATTTGTGCGTATATGTTTGTGCATAGGTGAGTGTGTTTAAGGCCATATGAATCCGCTTTTGGAAATGAGTGCCGAGGAGATAATTATTAGGAACACTTTATAGTCATTAAATTTCTTGTGTGCATTGCTTATTCACTGTTAGAGAGATATTTATCTATGATTCTCGCGCTGTCAGACACGTATAGACATATGTATACATACATACTTACATGGATACATACGTACACATACACACAGGCATATATGCATATATATATATGTATCTAAATAAGTATGCTTGTATATATATATATATATATATATATGTATATATATATATATATATATATATATATATATATATATATATATATATATATATATATATATAT
>NC_068984.1:13181941-13184163 GCF_001194135.2 Octopus bimaculoides
TATATATATATATATAGATAGATAGATAGATAGATAGATAGATATGAATATATGTGAGTATATATGTAAATCTATCTCCCTATCCATCCATATACATATATATATATTTATACATATATATACATACGTATACATATACATACACACAAACACGTACACACACATCTATATATATGTATATATATATGTGTGTGTGAGTGTGTGTGTGTACACTCACATGCACACACACATAAATTAATAAATGATATGAAAACAGGAATCATGAAGTCATCTTCATTAGTGAACGGGTGTTTCTGCCAGGAAGAGCTGTGTACTCAAACCTGAGTGCTTGTGCGACATCCTATAGCTTCCACGGAGCCGGGGAAACTGTAGGTTGTTTCAAAAATTCTCACCACTTAGGTTACCCTTTAGCCTTTGGGAATCATAAAATGATAATACATTCTGTACTCGCCTAACCGCTTATTTAAAGCTGATTTGCATCGAGTTCTAACAATAAACGGTTATTCGTATCGCTATCTGATGTTTATATCATGCCTACTGGATCATACCTTAGATTTGAAAAGTCGTCCTTTCAATCATTACCCCTGATCATTGCGCGCGCGCGCGAGTGTGTGTGTATACACCTCTGTCCAGCCATCGCCACGATCGACCGCTAGCCACTAAAGCATTTTTTATTCTCTCTCTGTCTATTTTCTCGCCTTTCTTTCTGTTGAAGAGCGTAGGTTCGAAACGTAAAAAAATTTCTCACCTTTCCGAGCATTAAACTAATACACCTGTTTGTTGTTTACACACTTGTCTTCGTCTTTTTTTTTTGGAAATTCCAACTATATACATATATATATGTGTGTGTGTGTGTGTGTGTGTGCATACATACATACATGCATATATATATATATATATATATATATATATATATATATGATAGCCGTCCATTCGTGGCCGAGGAAGACCATTGCGACCTTCAGGAACATTGTGCGCTCTAGGACTAACTTATATTTTGCATTTGCGGCTCCGATGGTGGCTGATGAGCCCTGCTCTTGACAAGCATACACAACTGCAAATCCCATCATATTTTTATAATTAAATATTATTAGGAGTTGTACGAAAACTTTTGTTAAATTATTTTGCGTATTGCAGATATATAACCAGTTTGTTGTACCTAAACTTTAATAACACAATCTAATGTGGACCTTAAAGAGTTATATAGACCCTTGTTCAGAACCACTGGCCTAAACTATCCCATCAAGCATCGCTCCTACAATCACAAGATTGCTAAATGCAGATAACACATCTATCTTCTGCAGCATTTTTCAAACTTATATTCTAAGTTATTTGATTCCATTCAATGATGTACACGTCTTCATTTTCCCCTATCGTATCATATTTTCATATATTCATAATTTGGTCCATCCACCCCTGCATCTGTCCCTCCATACCTCCCTCCATTCATCCATATCTTCATCCATCCATCCGTACATTTATTTACTCTTTTACCCCGTCCACTTCTCCATATTCATCCATTCTTTTCCGTCTTTTATCTTTCCTTTACCCACTTCCCTATCTAACTTACAATTAATTAATTTGCGGATTAATATCTCCAGTAATATATCAACCCACTAAAGCCATCTTCATCTTCTCACTGTCCTCCGTATCCATCTTACCTTTCCCCTGCTTCCACCTCTTGCTACGTCCATTCATTAGTTTATTAAATCATTAATTTATTGATTAATTTAATCTATTCCTCTTGCGACTAAAAAGCAAAGTTACGTAATATATAAATTACTCCGTTAAGTTGTTTTAAAATTTATTATAGTCTTTTTTCTCTAGTGGTTTCCATAGGTCACTCAGTATAAATTTTTCGCCCCTCACACCTCACTCCTCCACACAGCTTAACGGTCTATACGTACGAAACTGTCCACACCACCTTATACACCACCACATTTTCTTTTTATGTATCACAGATTTCTAGCACACCAGCATTAGCTTTCACTACACAGCCACCGGACCTGTCAAGTATAAATTATCTGCTATTTCTTACTAAATACGCTCTAAGTCCTCTTTAAAAATTCTCTTTAGGAACGAAACATAGCTAACTTGGAAGAGCAATTTAACACACAGAGAATATATGTGTGTGTGTGTGTGTGTGTGTGTGTGTGTGCGTGTGTTTGTGTATGTATGTAGGTATGATGCATGTATGTATGTAAGCATATATATATATATAT
>NC_068984.1:13184355-13188137 GCF_001194135.2 Octopus bimaculoides
ATATATATATATATATATACACATATATGTTCGTATGTATGTATGTATGCCACGTGCCGCTAGTGAGTATATGCAGTCAGGCTGTAAAAATATTAATGATCTTCAATATTTAAACATGTAATTCAACAACAAGCAAATACTTTCTCAGTAGCATATGAAATTATAAATTAATCTTCCATTCAATGTTGCTCTCATTTATTATGTAATTTCTTCCAAACGCTTCCTATAGTTTGGGAAACATGCTTTAAAGTACATCTGTTGCTATTGTTGTTGTTGTCGTTGCTTCATCCAAATGCACCCACACTAAGCAGAGAGATTCAAAGTTGATCCAACTATGATCGTTCAATCTCTAACTGTTTAACGTAAAATATATTCAGGATTATATATTTTCGTACATGCATACTTTTCCTTCACTTGTTCTCATGATAATATATATCATGCGAGTGCTATATGGCTTCCATTTCTACTATCTCTCGTAACTGCAGACAAGCTCACTCTCTCTCTGATTTCTTTTAGATATCAGATATATGAAACTCTTCTTGCTAAACTCTGCTATGGAGGTCGTCTTATATTAAAATAAAATGTTTTATCAACGGATTTTCGTAATTTATTAAGATATAGAAGTCATATAAGAACATAGTTTATTATCAATGAAGTAATATAAGAAGGCATTTACACATTAAGCTAACCTTTTTTACAGTCAATCAGACACACAGACTGTATCATGTGACTGTTATATTTATGTAGTCTGTCTTTATTGCTATTTTGTTCGTAGTTTGGGGTCGAATTATTGCTGTTTCATTTCGAATATGTTTCTTTCTGTATTTTTATATCTTCGTCAAAAAAGAAATGGTAACGTCCATTATCTTATTTTAGAATCTCCAAGACTGATGGAGTAAAGGGAGAAATAAACTACACCACATTGTGTTATAATCAGGAAGTCGTCCTCGTACGACTTGTGAAGGCGCGTGGTTTCACAACCACAAAATCGTGGTTTCGATTCTCGAACCGGGTGGTGCGTTGTGTTCTTAAGCAAAACACTTCATTCCACTTTGCTCCAGTGCACTCAACTCTAAATAGTTATCCCTACGATGGAGTGGCGTTCCATAAGGGAGGACTGTTGTGATCTTAGTCATTGATACGGAAACATATGTGGAACCTGGGTAACCGCTCCTATGAGTCCTAGGAATGGTAACAGTAATGTCCAGGAGACTAACTTAATTTAACCTGGTTATTTACAACAGAGTGGACCCTTCTAAAGAAACGAAAGGGGTAGGTAGTGCTGTTAATAAGCCGTACAGCAAACTGGTATCGTTAACTACATAAATTCTGAGATGTATTAAAGACAATATGGTATTTTTCCTCGCCTATTCTATGCGATATAAGAGAAAGCACCTAAAAGGCAAACAATATTACTTTAATCAATAGTCCTAAGTGTGACTATGCTTGTATCGATGAACGGAGGAAGTTGATCAAATTTCTTTTCACAGTAGGCATGTATAAACATATGCAGGCAGACGCCGAATCACATGTACACATAGATACATGCAAATATGCATGTGCACAGTAAACAGAGATCAGAGTAAGAAGAAGGAAACGGAAATGAGGTAGTTAGATATTATACAAAATATAACCACAAATGGTTCTCCGAAAAGCGAAAAGAAGAGACCAGATGTTCCAAGAAGTGTATCACCATCCGGTTGTGCCACCTCAAGGGTTCCGTGACAACCTGTTGCCATTCAATTCCGGTATGAATTACACTGCCCGTACGGATGCGCTGCAGTAAGTCTCTTAATAAACGTGGTGTTCTTGAGACTTGATCTTGGATTTCTATTCTCAGCATCAATGAGACAAGTACTGTTGTATCAGTTGAGCTCTTCCGTTGCCTCTTCACATTCCACATGCTACGGTACCATGACTCCGGTGTAGCACCGACAGGGAGGCTGAATAGATGCTACACCTGGCGAAAAGAAGTCTATTATTTTGTGTCATGTGAAAATAAGGAACTGTTAATTTTTTCGATTCCTTCTGATAATGTTCGCAACTAGTTTGTGAATAATATTACAACAAACGCTACTATAACGACACTGTTCCTCGGTGCTGTGGTTCTCTCATACTACGTGAAACAATTCTTTTTTTGGAACGGGGAACCTCGAAGCAGATAAAGCTATAAATAGTAGCGTGCAAATATTAACTTTAAAAAAAACACCCTTGATAGAAAAAGACAAATTCTACCCGTTGTATTTTACCATAGGAATAAAACAATTTCTAGCAATTCGCTAGTTATTCAGTCTTTATAGATAATTTTATGTTGACTTTCTCTCGAAATTTATAATTCTTATGTTATCATCAAAATATAATTCTCATTTATAACAAATTTTTTAAAACAGAAAATTTCGAAGTATTCCTTTGGTTCAACGGTAGAACGTCTGCAAATAATCTGTATTTAAGTTCTACAGGTAGCATTTGATTTTTCTGACCATGGATTTATAGCCAAACATTTGCACACTATAGCTTTATCTGCCTCGGGATTCATCGTTCCACAAAACGCGCACGCACACACACACACACACACACACACACACACACACACACACACACACACACACACACACACACACACACACACACACACACACACACACACAACTATATATAAACAAGACCTCTCAGAGAGCGCAAACCTCCTCCAAGGCAACACCAACGTCCTCTCAGCTATTAGCCGGAGATGATTTTTAAAATAAGAATATCTGAAATAAACTCGACGACTTCACTCACAAACGAGAATACTAAAAAAGAACGCGGCCGTTTTCAAAAGTTCAGTAAAAGAAAACAGGAAAAATAATCCAGAACCCTCGTCCGGTACAACATCGATCCCAAAATCTAATCAGCTTTTGCCAGTTACGAGGCCAAACATTCCTGAACGTTTCATCCGAATCCATCCTGCGGTTCTTGACATATGTTGTCCATGGACAAACAAACAAACTAACAAACACGACTGAAAACAATACCTCCGACTTAGCGAAGGCGGAGGTAATAAATGAATATAAGACGGGCTCACAACTTCCGGGTACCAATTTCGCTCACAAGACACTTTTCGGAACGAAACTAGAGTGGAAGACACTTTCCTAAGATGAATCGCAGTAGGACTGACGACGGAACCACTCGTCTGCAAAACGGTAGTCGTAAACACCCAATGATGGTGCTCCTTCATTTCGATCGATATAAATGAAGCAAGCAAAGAACGTAAGAACAGAAAGATTAAGAGATATGAACATTTATTATACAAATGCCATGGAATTTCAAAGAATTACATAATCATGCGAAGGGAACGACTTTCAAAGAATCATTCGTTTCTGCAAGCAGTGAACAAATGATTCAAAAGCCAATTTTGCTATAAGAATCTGTACATTATCCTTGGGAAAATGATCTCTTGGAAATCTTCGTTTGATAATGTCACGTGAATAACACGAGATATATTTACTTTAATATTAATTATGGTATCAATGGCACTGGCTTCTATAGGTGACTTAATAAACAGTGCGTGTATGTAAGTATGTATGTATATATATATATATATATATATATATATATATATATATATATATGGCTGATAGTTAGCAATGGCTGATAGTTAGCAAATGGCTGATAGTTAGCAAGGTGAGACACACATAAGAAAGAAGGAAACAATAGACCACTGATGAGGTCACAGAAGTGTGACGAAAGAACTCTGGCCGAAATAAGATTAAGATTAATGTAATATAAAGCTGAAGCAAATTAAC
>NC_068984.1:13188348-13195234 GCF_001194135.2 Octopus bimaculoides
CATATATATATATATATATATATATATATATATATATATACATATATATATATAGTATTAATAAAGATAAGGAGGAGGGCATGCATGCGGCTATACTTTCATAAACTAGAAACCCTTAGCAATTACTACTCTTACACGACTCAGAATTCCAATGAAGGACAATTATTCAATATCAACGCATACCGTAATACACGCACAGACACACACAGAGAAGCACCGTCATTTGCGTGGACACGCATGCGCACGCACATATATTCATATGCACATTTCATTGGCTCTCCAAGTATCTGATAAAATATCACATCACCGTCCTACGAGTCCACGAAACTTTAAGTCTTTTGGAACTGAGTCCAAACTGTTATTAAAAAATAAATGTGACTGCTACCAAATGTGTTGGGTGTTGCTTACATTCCGGTGTTCATCCACTAGTATCTATCTATCTATCTATCTATCTATCTATCTATCTATCTATTTATCTATCTATCTATCTATCTATCTATCTATCTATCTATCTATCTATCTATCTATCTATCTATCTATCTATTTATTTATCTATCTATTTATTTATCTACGTATGTATGTATGTATGTATCTATCTATCTTATTCTTTCTCTCTTTACACACACACATACACACACACATATGAATATATATATAACTCATATGTGTGATATATATGTACACACACATAATAGATATGTGTGCGTGCGTGTGCATGTGTTTTTATTTACAGTATACATACTAATATTATCTCCACTTTGATATACCTCCATTAACTATTGTTTGGGAAGTTGGCGAGCTGACAGAATCGTTGGTGCGGTTGATAAAACGCTTAGCAAGATTTCTTCCGGCTCTTGCCATTCTGAAATCAAATCCTGCCGAGGTCAACTATGCCTGTCATCCCCTTAAGATCGATAAGATAAAGTAACAGTCAAGTACTGGGGTTGAAGTAGTAGACTAAATGTCCCCTTTCAAAACTACTCACGTTTTGCCAAAATTAGATATTGCTTGAGAGCTTAAAACTCCAATAAATAACCGGCCGTTCTTTTATTTGTTACTGCGGCTATGATGGGGCACCGAACTGAAGAATTTTCGTCCAACGGATAGGTCCCAGCAATTATTTTGATGTAAGATTGGTTCTTATTGTATCGTTTTCTTTTGTCGAACCACTGAGTTATGGGGACATAAACACACCAACATCGGTTGTCAACCTCTGCTGATGGTGAAAGACAATCACAGGCACAAAGACATACACATACACATACACACGGACATGCACACACACGCGCGCACACACACATACATACATACATACATACATACATACATATATACAATAGGCTTCTTTTAGGTTCTGTCAACTAAATCCACTCGCAAAGCTTTGTTCGATTCGAGGTTGTTGAAGAAGATAGACGCACAAGGTGCCACGGGAACCCGGAGCCATGTGGTTAAAGAGCAAATTGCTTACCACATGGAGACATCTACACCTTTATGTGGCTTTCAATTCAATGTATATCGACCCGGGAAGTCAGACCAAGTGTTATAGACTTGATAAACCACACGTCAGTAATAACCATTCCATTTGAAAGGAAACAGGGAAATGGCAGATTCAGTAGAGTTTGCTGAATCCAGAACCCACAGAGGGTAATCTTTGACCTTTGCCTTTCCTGGGTCGATAAGACAAAATGCCAGTCCAGAGTAGTTAATTGCCAGAGGTGTTGAAACGCGAAGCAATATGTTTTGAGGTATTTGTTCTGAGTCTGAATTGCCAATCATATGTGTTGAACTGGTCTGTATCTAATCGACAAGATACTGTATTGAAAAACACTTGAAGGAAGGCAGCGAAAGACACCTTAATATTTTTCACTTTCAAGCAGAATGACAGGTATATAGCGCTTGTCATGCAAATTGACAGGAACTGTTAGTCGGTCTGATGGCGAAATGAAGGGAAAAAGAACAGTCTTAAAAAGAAATGACATTTTTGATGTTATAGCTTGAGATGAACCCTGCCTGAAATTGGAGTGAGATAATCGTGAGAGGGATGAATTTGATTACAGAGCTCCTTGAATTGTCCTGATCTGGGGATAATCTATAATAGCAACAAAAGCTGGCTTTTATAAACAAAATACCAATACTACAACAAAGCTATGAATCGAATATAAGTTATCTTTCTGAAATAGAAGATTTATGATGGAAGAAACAATTATCTGGATAATATTGTTGTTTAAGATGTATTTGATTCTCGTTTAAATTTCTGTAGATGACACAGTTCATTTGTAGAATAATGTAGAAATACGCGAATGAGTTCGAATTTAATGTCAGCAAAATATGATTGAATCTAACAGCAGCAATAGTGGTAGTAGTGTTGTCTTTGCTTGTGACTGTAGGGTCATTTAAAGGCTATGTAATTGATCAGAGACAACAATTGACATCAGCTGCACAAAGAAAATCACAAACGATTGCTCGTTTATTAACAACTGTACCATACAACATCAGATTAATATGACAATTAGCCTAGGCACAAATTCTGTGATAATACCGAATGTCTACAAGAGCATAATTAATATCCTCTCTATCAAACTCTTCTAATAGAACTACTGCTAGCATTTATTGCGCGATTACCTCTCTAATGTAAACACACTACAGGGAGGCCGGTTTTCTTTGCAATTCACTTAACATATGAAGGTGCGCCGTTGAACCGAATACAGAAATGTCACTAGTCTATTAACATCTAATTGTTTACTAATGGAGTTCAAATAACATATTGGAAGAATAATTTCAGAATATCTTGCTAGATTATTATAAAAGGATTAATAAGGAATATTGAAGTATCATTACTGGTATGAAATGTTTCGTTAATTGTTTTTGCGTTAGTCAAAGAATTTGTATAAATACGCAAAAGATTTCATAAATTATAATTACACATATGAAAACAAGACAGTTTATTTATTTATTTCAGTTAATAATTTCTAACTTTGGCACTAAACAACACGGTTTGTAAAAGTGTAAAGTCTATTTGGCTTATCTGAGCAAAGGTATTTTACCGATGGGTCGGAAACCCCTATAGTCGTCACTAATTTACACTAAGGTACAACTACCTCCATTTAATTTAATTATTTAAGTAAATTTAATATTTAGTTAACTTAGAGCTTGTTGATCAAGGTGACCACCCCTATTTTGGAAATATCAGAAATACGGAAAGGCTTTGAAACAAAGGTTTCCGGAAAATCGATGTTACCTGTACTTAATAAAAAAAATATCAACATCAAAAAGACGAAATAAGAAGACTATCGCTGTGTGTGTGTGTGTATGTATATATATGTGTGTGTGTGTGTGTAGTTTGGAAATTATAGCGATTTCATAGAGGAAGCTTTACATATTTGACAGATATTTCTTTTCTTTTTCTACTATAGGCACAAGGCCTGGAATTTATGTGGAGGGGATCGTCGATCACATCGGCTCCAGTAGTTGACTGGTACTTAATTTACCGACTCCTGAAAGGATGAAAGTTAAAGTCTAACTCGGTGGAATTTGAACTCAGAACATAGCGGTGGACGAAATACCGTTAAGCATTTCGCCCGGCGTGCTAACGACTCTGCCAGCTCGCCGCCTTCGACAGCTATTTAACACCTGTAAACATACATGAGTATGTATGCAAATGTGTGTGTGTATGTGTATACAAACCTGTATGCATATACACACAAATGTGCATTAACTCGTATATAGACAGGTGCACACCCACTCTCTCTCTCTCTCTCTCACACGCACACACACATACATACATACATATCTATATATGTATATATATATATATATATATATATATATTTGTATATTTATTATAAATCTTTAGCAAAGGTAACAGAATGAGTCAAGAGTTTCGTTCGTTGACACTTGATAAGTGTCAACGCCCGTAACTGTCGGACCTTGAGTCACCCTGTTACTTCTGCTAAATATTAATAAAAGTATACATATACTCATATCTTAAGGTCTGTTTTCCTATTTACACCAACATACCAGTATATGTATATACATCTGTATGCATGTGTGCGTGTGTGTGTGTATGCGCGTTTGTGTGTGCGTGTGTATGTATGTCTATATGTGTGTGCGTACGTGTGTGTTTTCCGTGTGAGAGTGTATGTATATATTCCTATCAAATTCCTCTTTCAATGATCACTCCTGCAAACTGTTCGTTGAAAATGGAAGATTAACTAGGATTTTCTTGTTTTTTTGTCGCTATAATTCATTACTATGTCCAGATGTGGTTATTGTACTAAAAATTCATAGATTTCAAATAAGGTAAACGATGAACACATCTAGTATAATGCATTGTGTTGCATTCGACCCTCAGTTACTACTTTTGTGAATCAAACATATCACAGTTTTGCAAAATTCCTTCCAGCAGACGACAAGTGAGTAATACAATTGTTCTCATGCATTACGCATTACAAAGAAAACATTTCGGAAGAGAACTAATGCAGACTACAATTCTATTTGCGCACAAAGAAAAGTTATATTGGTTTCAAAATCGTCTGTCTTTATGTTCTGAGTTCAAATTCCCCCGAAGTCGACTTTGCCTTTCATCCTTTCGGGGTTTGATAAATTAAGTACCAGTTGAGTACTGGCGTCGATGTAATCGACTTAATCCCTTTGTCTGACCTTGTTTGTTCTCTCTATATTTAGCCCCTTGTGGGCAATAAAGAAATCAGAAATGTTAGCAAGCCGGGAGAAATGCTTAGCGTTATTTCATCTGCCGCTACTTTCTGAGTTCAGATGCCACCGAGGTCGACTCTGCCTTTCATCTTTTCAGGGTCGATAAATAAAGTACCAGTTGCGTACTGCGGTCAGTCTATATATACATACATACACACACACACATATATATATATATGTATATGTATACTTGGTTAATAATGTTTATAACTGTTTGTCGCTTCATATACTTAGATATTATGTTTTTCTTCATTTGAATATATTTCAGACCTGAGTTATATAGCAGTCATCAAGAAAAGCATTATTTCAACAGATGAAACACCAGAATGAAAAACAAAAAAACAATTAGATGTTCTATTTTACACCAAAGCCAAGGACTTGAAATACTGAGTGTAACAGTAAACAATAACGTTAAAAGTTCAATATGCTTAACGCGTTGCAATAGGAAATAGTACTGTTTTTTTTTTTTTTTTTTGTCTCTGAAACGATAGAAAGAAAATGTTTAAGAATATTCTCAAATATCTTTTTCGAAGGACTTGTGTCTGAAAATTTGGTTTTTGTTTCGTTTTTCAAGGCAGCCAGACTAATCGTTACGTAAAAAAAACTCAGAGTTCGTTATTTTGTCTGATGACTCCTGATTTTCGCTGATTAATGATAACACAGTTATCATTAATGTGTGAACTTCCGAAAATGGTAATTGGAACACTCAGAACAAATTGAAGGTGATAACATAATGCTTTACTGTGTGGGAGTACTTCAGCATTGCTCGTTTTAAGTTATACACTGTCTAGAAAGCAAATATCACTGGTTGATACTAAAACAGTTTACAATAATATATTCTTGCCAATATGCAACTATTTACTTGACCTAAAATAGCTAACGTACCAATATGGTAATAATTTGATTAATTTTTCAAACTTATTTCAAACTGATCAGGAATTCAGACTTTGTTTTAGTCTGGACAGTCTCAAGATATGAAAGATATTAAAATATTATGGCAGACCATTAAGTCGAATTTGAATTTATTCATATTTAAAGCGGGCATTATATTTGCTGTAGTATAAAATGAAGGATAAAGTTAATAGAGCTCACGTTACTGGATACATTATCCGTCAGTACGATTTAAAAGATTAACAGATTTCAAGATAATCATCCCAGAAATATCAGTTATAAAATTTCGGTTCTGAATATACATAAATTCAATTTATTAAATCTAGTTTCAACAAAATTTATCAGATTTTGCCATCGCATCAGATTTTTCAATAAATGTTAAATAGAAAAAAATACATTTATAATTAAAACAATAAAAGATGATGGAAACAATAAAAGTTCAATGTTTTTCATATAATTGTGATTTTTTGAATTTTTCAAAGATTGTCAGATGTCATATAAATGTTTGACAGCTTTTGCTCCCCCCGCTTCTTATTACGATGCCTTGTTGAAAAGGCTCCCTTTGCAGATCCATGTATATGAAATGGTTTAGGAATAGTATCAAGAAGTCTGAAGTTGAAAATGTAGATCTTCCAATTAAAACTTAATATATCCAAGATAACGAAACCAATCATGTTATCATCTGGCCTGTTACTAATTCGACATTTTTATATGACTACCATAGTTTAGTTTAGCAAAAATAATTAGCCTCAAATTTATTCATTCATTTCCTCTAATTGTAATTATTCGAGAGTTTTCTAATTTATTTTGAAATAAAAATACCGTCATTTCAGATTGATTCATTTACCATAGTAATTCGTAGAACGGCAGTATTTGAGTATTCCTCTATTTTATTTGTCGTGTGAGATCTGACAAACTTCCATAATATTTTACATTCGTTTAATTGTAAATCAATGCTGCTTTGATCTTTAACACGAACTTCAATATCCAATATCCCAGAAAATATTTCTGGACGTGATTATATATTTCAGTCCTACTTCGGACATATATGGAGAAATCAAGGAAAGTTGGTAAGACTACAAAAAAAACTAAATAAATAGTAATAAGGAGTGTTCAGTAAAGACCAGATTTCACAAAGGTTTGAAGCTGAAGTTGACAAAAAACTAAACACAGACTATTGCTTATACATATGCTCAAAAAGATCATAAACTTAAACACTTTTTTTCTCCTTTAAAGTAAAAGAGATATGTGCGCGCGTATGGTGTTTATGCGCATATATATA
>NC_068984.1:13195244-13197850 GCF_001194135.2 Octopus bimaculoides
ATATATATATATATAACAGAGAAGAGATTACTCGTCACAATGCTTTATGGCATGTGATTCTACTCTAATTCAGTATTAAATTCTAAATATATTCTCCCTTTTTCATGATAGTTTGTGAAGTAAATGAAGTGAAATGGTTTTTAAAAGTATTGTCATCTCAGTCGTATTTCAGATCACATGTTCTAGATGCTTTCCCCACACATTTCTGCAGATTTTCTTTATCAGGTCGCCTTAGAAAAACAATGAATGCGTGCGATATAATCGCCAGGGTCTTGCACTCATGATGAGGAAGATCGTGATTTCGTTTCCCGCACAGGAAGATGCGTCGTGTACTTGACCAAAACACTTCATTTCACGTTTCGCCAGTTCACTCAGCTATAGATGGCCAACCTGCAACAGACTGGTATTTCTTTCATGGATTCTTATTTACATACCAGAGTTACTGTCCCTATATGACCGAACAACTGACCCTATATGGCCAGTACTTTAAATAAACTCGCTATTTCAAGTAAAGAACGCTTCAAAATGGGTAATAATATTAATAATATTAATCAAAGACCAGTATAAAATGCTCTACGTCTAATAATGTTTATAGTTTTATGAAAATACTTATTTTCCAGAATAGGAAAACGATTCTAATCAATATCGATAAAGTTTAGGTTATTTTCAATGTCACGATGACATGAGAATTAATTTTCGTCCTTATTTAAAATAAATAAATAAATATTTCACGTGAAGTAACCCTTCGTTGGTATTTTCGTATTTGTGCCAAAACTTTTCAGGCTTTTTTAGGTTTTTGCCAAATGCAACAACGTAGCCATTTTGTTCCAAAGTTACCAGTTTTCCTGGCGACTTGCCTGCAAATTAACAACACATTTCTTTTTATTATCATGGTATAAACAAACTAAAAGAAAATACCATTAATATAGAAATTAAGGCAATAATACCGAATAGAACGCACACGTTGGCATATTCTTTGAGATACCATTTCCCAGATCACCAATATTATGTTTTCTAATTAAACAATTTATTTTTATGTTTATATTATATATTATTAATGAAAAAATAATAAAAGATACTACAAGCTGTATTACAGAACCTGAACGGATGGTTCAAACTGTATTTTAATTTTATTTCTAAATTGCTTGTATTTAACGTTAGTCATAGTTTGTTTGTTTGGTTCAATATTTATTCTGTTTAATTAATATATTTTCTATATTCTCCCATATGCTGCTATACAGTTAAGCACGTTCTTCATTCTCGCTACTACCAAGGAGATGGGACGAGGTAGTCAGACCACACCTAGTTCTTTCTTGTTAAGTCTGGCTTTTTATGAACATCACGTAGTTTGAATAAACTTCCTTCACGGCACAGATTAATATAGTTATCGGCCGACTTGGAACATGAACAGAAACAACGCATTTGAGAAATAAGCACACAATAAAAATAAAAAAAACGTAATATTATAAGAATATGAAAAAGAAATTTGTGAAAGAGTAAAGCTGTTAAGGTGATACATTATACAGATTTATGTTGAGTTTCGCACAACATGGAAATTTCGAAAGGCAATAAATAGTAAGGCAGCGAGCTGGTTAGCACGCCGGACAAAATAGCTAGCGTCATTTCGTCCGGCTTTACATTCTCAGATCAAATTTGTCTTTTATCCTTTCGCTGTCGAGCAGTTGAGCAGTGGGGGTAATTTATATAAGTAATTTATATAAATTATAAAGAAAAGTTGGACTAATACAGTAGTCCTAGGGTCATCGCTAGTGACTTTTGCTGGACTTGATCAGACTCCACCAATCACAACAAATCTGGATTCTGTTTGCCTGGAAACGTTTAACCCACGGCCGTGATTTTTTCACGACCTCCAGTGTTGGATATATTTTCCAAAAGTAGGATTTTGGCGAATCCCTTGAACACTAATGGTATCAAGTGAAATAGCATCTCTGTTGGCGCGCTCTCTCAGACCACTCAACATATAAGCACAATGCAAGTATTGCCTGCTGCAGTCTCTGAATAACAATATGCACATTACGAACTAAGGGGATTTCTATCAAGGAAACTAGTTTTCGTTATCTTACGATAAGCGCAGGAGTGGCTGTGTGGTAAGTAGCTTGCTTACCTACCACATGGTTCCGAGTTCAGTCCCACTGCGTGGCACCTTGGGCAAGTGTCTTCTACTATAGCCTCGCGCCAACCAAAGCCTTGTGAGTGGATTTGGTAGACGGAAACTGAAAGAAGCCCGTCGTATATATCTATGTGTATATATGCATGCATGTATATGTTTGTGTCTATGTGTGTCCCCCCAACATCACTTGACAACCGATGCTGGTGTGTTTACGTCCCCGTAAATTAGCGGTTCGGCATAAGAGACCGATAGAATAAGTACTAGGCGTACAAAGAATAAGTCCTGGGGTCGATTTGCTCGACTAAAGGCGGTGCTCCAGCATGGTCGCAGTCAAATGACTGAAACAAATAAAAGAGTAAAAGAGTATAGCAACATGGTAGACTCTCGAGTATGGAAGAGCCTCTTACTCCATATCATTTATAGACATGAATCTCTGTCTGAAAGTGTGCGCTTACGATTGTGTGTGTGTGTGTGT
>NC_068984.1:13198483-13201971 GCF_001194135.2 Octopus bimaculoides
GAGAGAGAGAGAGAGAGAGAGAGAGAGAGAGAGAGAGAGAGAGAGAGAGAGAGAGAGAGAGAGCTGAATGAATTATAGCGGAAATATTAGAGGCCGTTCTTAATATTTGCCACTGATGTATTTGATTTCGAGGTGATTCTAGTTGCCAGACAATTAAGGGATATTTTTAGGGTCCGTCAGGAGAAGGACACCATGTTGACGATGAATATAAAACGATCTAATTAACTTGTTCTGACCCTTTGAAAGAAAAAAAACAATTGAAGACTAATTAGTCAGAGGAGGAAGATGAGATAGCGGGATAATGCTGAGCCATCCACACTCACACACACATATATATATAAACACATATACACACACACACACATATACTCACTCATGCACAAGTATTCTACACATATATTATAGATCTTCTATTAAAGTGGATTGAATTTTTTTCTGGTGAACAGAACCCAGCATGTGGTGATCGATAATGTTCGATGAAGCCCAGCAAGAGTCATCACTGGAGTCCCAGAAGATCTGTATTGGACCCCCGCATCTGCATTATTTGCATAAGGGACAGTATTGAAAGTTATCAAACACAGTAATCTTAGAATTTTCGCGGTGACTCTCAGCTTCTAAAGGTCATCTCCTAGAGTAGGAGACCGGACTTTTTCCCACAAGATTTCCGGACCCCAGTTATGAACTTATTTGCGTACAGCCAATCAAAGCCCAACTATCAAACTAATTTATGAGCACATAACAAGTGATGGGTGATAATATTAGATCACTTGGGTAAAGAATGACCATGCTTCTTTTCTTTTCTAATAATGCTTACTGTTCTTGTTCTTGTTCCAACCATGGCTGCCTCTGCGTAGTTATTTGTGTTGTTGCTTACTTTGTAGAACAGTAAGGAGAGAGGGCTGCTAGCAAATCACCCTGTACCCACATTTTCCCCATCCACAACTTTATCATATGGGGCCCTAGCAAAATCCGATAATAGGTAGAGATGCAAATCTATCTAATGACTTGTCTCCTAAAATCAGGCATAACTTGGCGATCGGTCGACTAACAACACCGTTCTTCGTCTTGAGTTTACTTGGTAGAGTGTGTTTGTTAACTTGACAACAAGGTCAAGATGAGCACTGATTACAGGGGTCCGGAACTCTCGTGGGAAAAAATTCGCGACCGAACTAATCTCCAATCGGACCTGCTCACTGTTATCTAATGAGCAAAGAAATAAAATACAATATACAGCTAAAAGAGAATAAGCTTGAATTAATCCACTTTGGTGGAGAGACTGCACTTAAGTTACCATACACACTTTCCATGGACGAAAACCTCGTGGCATGAAACACAGTTAGAGATCTTGGAGTAGTTGTCGACAACAACGTAAGCTGGAGTGCTCACATAATCTGTAAAGTCGACATGACCCGCATGGCGTGCTCTTGGATCCTCAGAAGTTCTTGATTTAATAACGTTTCCTATATTATCTCTCTCTTCTTTAGCACCCTCCGTCCTCACATTGAATACAGTTGTCCTTCGTGGCCTGTCGTCACCGTACACGAAACAAAATCCCAAAACTGAAGCAGCCCACAGATCAATCACACGGGCCTGCGCGCCCACATACACATAACATACACACTCACACACACACACACACACACACACACACACAAACGCATACACACACGCACGCATGCACAAAGACAATGTGTTTAGTCTTCAGTATTAGGATCAGATAGAGAAGATCAAACAGTATCCCTCCAATGCCGACGTGAGTGTTACATTATATGTATGGTATGGAAAATATTCCAACAACACTGCCTAGATGATGTTATGAACTTTAAAATTCACCGAATGCTCCGTCCCCGTACCATGCCACCTCTACCAAAATCCTACCACAACACTATTTCACATCCACTGGCTCTGCTCTCGTAAACATCATGCTGAGACACATGGGAAGAAAAAGATCTCGTATCATTGAAATGGCTTCTGAGCGAATATCACCAACACATTTCAGATAAACCACCTTTACCCGGATATAACTCTCCAAACAATAACTTTTGATTCGAATACGCAAATGGTGCCCAAAGAATGACTGCAATACGAAACATTTATTAAATGACATGGTCTCGGCTAAACGATGCTGGCCTAACCTTATCTAAGTAGCGAAGTATCTACATATATACAGATACTGATGTAGCCTTATATAGGCGTCCATACACGTACGCACACGCGCGCGCACAGAAATACACAGAGACATAGCTTGATGGATATGGATGTGTGTGTGTGTGTGTGTGTGTGTGTGTGTGTGTGTGTGAGTGTAAATCGCCTAAGTGGTTCTCTTTGAATTCCCCTCCTAGATTGTGCTTTCAAATATCAAGAAATATTTTAAGATAAATTTACTTTATTCACAACTTCAGCCTGTCTCCCTTGCATATTTGCGGTTAAATGATTAAATCTAATAAAGACATGAGAATTTAATGAGTTATCAGATGTTGACAAGTGTATACATGTTTGGACAGCAAGCATATGAATACATATACATACATGTGTGTCTGAGTATATATACATGCATATACACACTCGCGCGCGCGTTGATGATCACATACGTGTAAAACAAGCTGAAAAATATAATACTCGAATACCGAAGGCACAGAAATATGCTTTTATTAAAGGTGTAAAATGAACACAAAATCTGTTAGTCAGAGTTTTATAATACCGTTCGTCGGATGGGATGGAAACTCATCACAACTGTCCGACGAACGGGAACGCGAAACTCACTCTGAGTAACAGTTTTTGTGATAATTTTACAGCTTTTAATAAAAGTATATATGCATACATACATATATAATACATATATATGTTATATATATATATATATATTGAAGTGAATCTAACGGCTTTTGTGTGTTAATAAATGTCTTGTAAACACCTTCCATACTGCAATTGTTTTTGTTTCAGTACACGATCTCAGATCAGGTCACTTGCTATGCAAGTACATCTCCGTATATATATATATATATATATATATATATATATATATATATATAATGATTGATACACACCAGTGTGTATGTGGTGAACAACTAACAAAACACCATAATACAATTTGCATTTAACTTGGACCGAAATGTAAATCGTATTACTTTTGAAGCATATTACGTCACCTGATGATGTTCCCTGCACTGTGCGGTGCATCCGAGGACATTACATCGCTCCCCACCTACAAAGGAGCAGTGCAGAAGGCAGTCGAAACGATTGTTGTGCTAATTAAAGCTTCTCATTACACTCCGTTTTCCGTATCAATCATTTAAATGAGGGCGAACATATGCACCGAGGAATTCCTGACGTGGATCCAGCGACGAATGCGCAGTAAGTGCGGATGATGCCTGGTAGCCATAAGTCCTAAACGTGCTCTGCAGGCATACTACTAGGGAGTTTCCGAAACAAGGTTTGGATACTGTATTTTAATGCCTCCCTTCTAAACATTATCTTACATATATATA
>NC_068984.1:13202231-13203770 GCF_001194135.2 Octopus bimaculoides
ACACACACACACATACACAGACACACATATATATATACACATACATACATACATATAGACACAGTGGTGAATGTGTGGTAAGAAGCTTGCATCTCAGCCACATGGCTCCGGGTTCGATCCCACTGGGCATGTGTCTTCTCATATAGCACTTGTTCAAGCACAGTCACCGATTGACAACCGGTGTTGGTGTGTTTATGTCCCGTTACTTTTCTGTTCGGCAAAGCAGTCCGATAGAAAAAGTGCGAGGGTTTTTCAAAACAAAAATATACTGGAGTCGATTCGTGTGACTAAAATTTATTGAAGGCTGTGCTCCAGCATGACCGCAATCAAATGAGTGAAATAAGTAAAGGATAACGCGTGTGCATATGTGCGTGTCTATATATGTCTATATTAAGAGGGAGAAATGAGAGACAGATACAGAGACAGAGAAAGAGAGAGAGAGAGAGAGATGAAAGAAAGAAAGAGTCTGTGTAAAACAAAGACAGACACACACACATGCCTGTAAACTCACACATGCATATATGATGTGCTTCTTTAAATATCTAATGTACGCAACTATGAAGTATATACATACGGATATACGTACATATATGGAAACACATACACACGCACGCGCACACGTATACATGTGGATATATACGTATATAAACACACACGCTTTCATATACATATTCATGAGTGTATGTGTGTATATTAGGTTGTCCTACTATATAAGTTCTGAGCGTTTTTTTAATATGCAAAAAGGGATATAATTAATTGACCTTTCAATAAAGTTCATTCAATGAAATAATTTCCATTATTATTAATGACCTTTGCCCAAATATCAGGCAATTTAAATATTCCATTAGCATAAAATTTGACTAGTTTTGAAGAAAAAAAGTTATCCATATGCATTTTGACTCCATCTAAATCGTTAAATGTTTTCTTTGCAATGAGTTTTGTAGAGACAAAAATAAGTGGTAGTCGGACGGCGTAATATCAGAAGAATATGATAGATTGGGTAAGAGATCCCAGCCAATTTCATGTAACTTTATTCGGGTAGCCAAAGATACATGTGGTTGGGCATTGTCTTGTTGCAACACTATTCCTTTCCTGTTGTCAATATCCGGCCTCAATTCTTTGAATTTTTTTTTGTGGTCCAAATTAGCCAGCTGACGACAGTACACATCAGAATTAATAGTCTTGTTTTGTGGGAGAAGCTCATAATAAATAATGCCTTTATGATCCCACCAAACACAAAGCATAGCCTTTTTGGCATGGATGTTCGTTTTTGGCTGCTTGTTTGGCGGGATCCTTACGAGAACTCCGGCATCTTTTCCGCACTGCATTTTCGTACGCAATCCATTTTTCACCACCAGTTACAAGTTGTTTCAAAAAAGGGCATGCTTTCATTCCGTTTCAAAAGCATATCACAAACGAAATACCGATCCAAGCAATTCTTTTCTGTGAGTTTGTGACGGACTCGTACATTATAGCGAGAAATGTATCCTAGCTGCACTAGATATTCATGAGCCGTACTTATATATTGGTATATATATA
>NC_068984.1:13204369-13204746 GCF_001194135.2 Octopus bimaculoides
TATGTGTGTGTGTGTGTGTGTGTGTGTGTGTGTGTGTGTGTGTGTGTGCGTGTGTGTGTGCCTGTGTATACATGTACGCGCACACATGGATAATGTTTGCAAGGCAAGTAGTAGCGCTATTCACTTAACAGGATATAAGTAATGGGAAAATGTCGAAAATGTAAATAATGTAGTATTTATTCACTAGTCTTTGTGGATGGTTGTTGCCATAATTGGCATTTAATCCTTGCATTCAATGCAGCATATTAATTGTTCATAAACGTTTGCGAGAGAAATTGCTGCTAGCAACGGTTAATTATTTGTGTGGGATATGCTCAATCGTACAGATGATCTCGACAGATTTTACTGCGCTATAGCAATACAGCAATACCACATTT
>NC_068984.1:13204861-13210406 GCF_001194135.2 Octopus bimaculoides
ATATATGTGCACTAATCGATTCACAGCTGCTACCAGCACTGTTTTATAATTGCAGTTGTTGTTTTTGTTGCTGTAGTTCTTGTTGGTGTTGTTGTTATTAATATTATTATTGTTATTGTTATTATCATTATTAAGGCGGTGCGCTGGGAGAATTGTTGACACGCCAGACAATATATTATCGGTATATTTTTCCAAATTTATGTTCTGAGGTCAGATGCTGCCGAGGTCACCTTTGACTTGCAGCCTCTCGTGGCCGTTAAAATAAGTACCAGTCATATAATGGGATTGATGAAATCGACAAGCCCCGCCCCGCAATTATTCCAGTCCTTGTGCCTATATTAGAAAGGAGTACTACTGCAACGCTCAATATAAAATACCAATTTCGTATGTCAGCAATGTCGGGGGGATGGGGGTTAAGTTGATTACATCGAACCCAGTGATCAATTGCTACTTATTTTATCGACCCTGAATCGATGAAGAGCAAGGCTGACCCCGGCGGAATTTGAGCTCAATATATAAAGACGGACGAAATACTACTAAGCATTTTGCCTGACGTGTTAACTATTCTGACGGTTCACCGCCTTAAGACAACACCAACAATAATAACAGGCGTTGAAGTATGCATAATTAACTGAATAAAACCGAATACAAACCATCAAATCATCTAATACTCACTTAGAGTAAGGTGGTATTGTAATTACCTGCCTCGAACTATGTCTGGAATTAAATTACTCTGGCCTCAGATTCTTTTCTACTCTAGGCACAGGCCCCGAAATATTTAGGGAGGAGACCACTCGATTAGATCGACCTCAGTACGCAACTGATACTTAATTTATCGACCCCGAAAGGATGACAGGCAAAGTAGACCGCGGCGTAATTTGAACTTAGAACGTAACGACAGACAAAATACCGTTATGCATTTAGCCCAGTCCGCTAACGATTCTGCCAGCTCGCCGCCTTTATGACTTGTAATATTCACAAGACGGCATGCTAGGAGTAAAGATAGCAAGCCGAGTAAAATGCTAAGTGGAATTTGAACTCATGCCGGAGTTCAAATTCCACCGAGGTCGACTTTGCTTTCTTCCTTCAAGATCGATAAAATAAGTACCAGTGGAGACATGGTGTTCGATTTACTCGACTCACCTCTCTCTCGAAATTGCTTGACTTGTGCCAAAATTTAAGTCAATATTGTTACTGCCTTAAATGTTTGGGAGAAGCGTTTCCTCAAGTAATCGTAGCTGGTATATATTCCGGTATCAGTTGATACTTGAACCCGTGTCGTAGAAGTATAATACTAAATGAAATTTAGTCAGACACTGAGCCATTTCCAGCACGCTACCAATTTCTTTGACGCTATTGTTTTCTTTGATAACAAAAAATATCAATATCTCAGGCAACTTTTCGTTATAATGAGGACAGTGTGTGGCATGATAAATTTTCGTCAAATCGAATACTCGACTTAATTTCGATGTGCATTTACTGCATCATCCATTAATCATTATCAGCTATCGTCTGCCCTCACCAGGCTAAATACTACGAAACGCCATCATGTGCTTTCGTGTGCTGTCCTTATACACTCACCGTGTTTTTAAAATGTTTCATTTTTGTTATTAACCATCCATTTAAGTCTTGTTTTGTTTTTTCTCTTTTTCCCTTTTTTCATTCATTTTTGCCTTTTATTAACACTTTTTCTAATTAAATGTCCAAAATATTTTAGTTTTCTTTGGTGCTTTTTAAATTTTCCTTCATTTCTTTTCGTTTTTTTTTAATCATTGTTATTGCTTTATCTCTTCTTTTTTGTTTTGATCATAATATTCTCAATAGTCTTCTCGTTTAAAGGCTTCCAATCTATTTGAAAACACTTTGTTAATATCTATGTTTCAACTCCGTGTAATAGAGTCAACTACATATATAACATTTCAATAAGCTTTATAACATTTAAAACATTTTAATAATCTTTATAACATATTTAACATATTAATAATCATCTTTCCAGTGTTCATATATTAATGTTGCATGATAAAGCGGCGAACTGGCAGAGTGGTTAGCATGCAAGGGAAAATGCTTGACGCATTTCGTCCGTCTTTGCATTCCGTGTTCAAATCCCGCCGGGGTCGACTTTACCCTCTATCCTTTCTGGGTTGATCAAATAAATCCCAATTTTGCACTGGGATCAATGTAATCGACTGCCACCCCGCCACCCACTCCAAAATTTGCTGGATTTGTGCCAAAATTTGAGACCCATATTAATGTTGCATGATAAAGCGCCCAAATGGCAGAATGGTCAGCACGCCGGGGAAAATGCTAAGCGGAATTTAATCCGTCTTCACGTTCTGTGTTCAAATTCCGCCGGGGTCGACTTCGCTTTTTATCTTTTCGGGGTTAATAAAATAAGTGCCAGCCGAGCACTGGGGTTGATATAACCGACTTAGGCCTTCCCCCAGAAATTGCTGGCTTCGTGTCCAAATTTGAAACCGATATAAATGTTTCATGATGTTAGTATCCTTGTATTAAACAATATTTTCAGTCATTCGATTGCGGCCATGCTTGAGTATTTCTTTGAAGAGTTTAATTAATCAAATGGACACAGTTACATGTTTTAAGTCCGGTTCTTATTATATCGGTGGTTTTTTTTTTGCCAAACCCTAAGTTGGAGGAACACAAACAAACCAACACTGGCTGTGAGAGACAAAGATGCACGCTCACAGACGCGCACATACACATGCGTGTATGTTTCTATGCAATTTCCGGGTTTCTATGAGGATTCCGTCTACTCAATTCGCTCACAAGCCATAGGTCGCCTGGGGGCTATTTTAAAAGACACCTAGACAAAGTACCACGCAGGGAGATTGAACTCAAAGCTAAATGGCTGCAAAGCAAACTTTTTAATCACACAGTCTTGGCTGCATCCACAACTTATTTAACATTTCTGTTCACATAACGTTCTTGCTATTTCCATTTTCATTTTCATTCGTTTCACATTTCTCATGTTCTATTTGCATATATCTCAGGTCTATGTCTGTTAGTCATTTGGCTTTATCTCAATTGTAATAAATATTTTGGCGGCAACTATTGCTTTTTTCTGATTACATTGAGAAACACAGAATTTTGTGTCTGAGATATTTGACCTGTACTTAGGTAAATTTTGATCGCTCATTCTAAATATGCCATTAGCGTCATTCCATCATCTCTGGGTATCTAGATATGTTATACTCCTAATTGCTATGCATACAACCCATCAAACAAAGGATTGGTGACTACAAAACATTATTGTTGGCTTTTGGATAAAAACTGGATCCATAAAAAAAATATATTTATAATTAAATTACATCAACAGAAGCAGATAACAGCGAAACACGAGTAGAAGGTTATCACTGAATGAACTTTTATTTACTCAAGCATATCACGAAAGCGGTATTTTAAAAACTTTATGTGGTAAGCTGTCTCACGATAACCACATTGAGTTGTTCAGTAGGATTCCATCATAATATGAATTTTTCTGTGTCTCGGTATCTTTCTTCCATAATTCTTAAATCTTTATGGAATCCTTCACCTTTTTTTATCACCTAGATCACCAATGTTGTCTGGAAAGCGATCCAAGTGATTTGGGAGATTACGCACCCTGTTGCTTATATCATAGTCAAGTTGCGAGAAAGAAAAAAGCGTGTTCTCCATTAGTTCAGGGTAGTTATCTGCTTTGTGGCTCCGAAGAAAATTACTTGTATCCAGAGTGAACAAAGATCGTGTATATCTGTCTCAGTATTGATAATTGAATCTTTGAAATATGGGTCTTTCGTGCATTTCCTTATTTGTGGACCGTCGAAAATACCTGCCTTCAGCTTCCACACACACAGCGCCGGAAATTGTCTGTAAATATAGTCGAGGCAGTCCTCTTATTTGTTCAAGGCCTTCGCAAGCTGTTTCGTTAAATCTAGTTTGATGTGCAGTAGTGGTATAAATTTATCTCTTTCAACCAAGAGTTCTGCGAGGGCATTGTTTTCTCACCAAATACTCATCCATAGACCTGTACCCCAGAGACAAATAAAGCAAGGATACTCAGTGTATCTATGCTGCTACCCAGGCGAAAATTCACCATTTTGTGATCTCTGCAGATTAGACATTGCTGATCGAAGTATCATATTTTCTGTAAACCCGAGGCGATTGTTTCCAGCTGTTCAGTAACAGATTGGGTCTGATCCATATATGTTGTTGTTGCACACATTTAAAGCTCCGCATAGAACTATCTGTGAATTACCACCATTTACTCGGTACATAATTTGATATACCCTCTTTCATCTGCAAGCCTTGAACATTGTTCCAAAAAACGAAATCATTTTCCTCCGAGACGAAGAGCTGTTAATCCATTTCTATATTGTGATAGTAAGTGATTTCGGTATATTTTCTGATGATTGCATTATCTGACTAACTAGAGCTGCTAGAGACAAATGCTCATAGTATTATCCAGTGGTCTGAATAGACCTAAAATTGGAACTAAAAGCTACGGCACGTGATCTTTATATAAAACTTGTTCCCAGTAGTATAATTTATTTTGTTTCTTTTATTTGCATTTCCGTGCCATAGGACTTGCTTTTGTATTTTACATTGCATTCGCAGAGCGTGAACAAGGTGTAGTGACTAAAACATCAGAGCTAAAATATAACATTACATTTTATAAAATATACTATGATATAATATATTTTAACTCGGTATTTTATTGGTAAGTGGTATTTACATTGAACTCTGCTTTCCGGTCGGTACTTCTGGATGAGATTATTTATAACTAAATCTCAAATGAATAGCCATGTCTTACGAACATGATGCAATATATCTTTCTTGCGACTCTTAGTATTCAGGGCTTTGTTAGCAATATCTTACTGAAAGCAACAACGAAAAATGGCAGCTTTGTCAGAACTAAATGACTGGGAAGAGAAATTTTTGCCACGTTACGTAGAAAACTCCAGCATTCTATGAGAAAATGGATTCGATTTAGAATTTGTACGATATCTTTCCTGAGAAAGGCGGCGAGCTGGCAGAAACGTTAGCACGTCGGGCGAAAGGCTTCGTGGTATTTCGTCGGCCGCTACGTTCTGAGTTCAAATTCCGCCGAGGTCGACTTTGCCTTTCATCCTTTCGGGGTCGATAAATTAAGTACCAGTTAGGCACTGGAGTCGATGTAATCGATTTAATCCCTTTGTCTGTCCTTGTTTGTCCCCTCTATGTTTAGCCGCTTGTGGGCAATAAAGAAATAAGAAACATTAGCGCACCGGGCGAAATGCCTAGCGGTCTTTACGTTCTGATTTCAAATTCCGTCGAGGTTGACTTTAACTATCATCCTTTCGAGGTCGATAAATTAAGTACCAGTTGCGTAGTGGGGTCGATCTAAAGCAGGACGAGTATCTGAAGCCATTTATATCAATTTAGGGTAAGGTGAATTTGAAGTCTACCTCATCCTAAATTATTATAAATGACTTAAGTTACTTGTCCTGCCTTGAATTTTGTTGTCCTTTTCTTCTAATATACATACGTACATACATACATGCGTGTA
>NC_068984.1:13210592-13211005 GCF_001194135.2 Octopus bimaculoides
TATATATATATATATATATATATATATATATATATATATATATATGTATATATAATGTATGTACGTGTGTATGCACAAGGGAGCCTCAGATCTATTCGGATCATACTTCTTTGAATGTGGTGTAGTTTTACGGCAAAGACAAAGCTACATTCACACGTATTTCATATTTAATTTATGATATTTCTTATTCTTGTTTCCCCCGTTTTACAACTACGACAATGAATGGTGCTGACATCACGGAGGCTGTGTCCGAAGTATTGTTTAGAAGTTGAAAATGTTGGCGATGCCCAATGGGTATCGATGGTGGTATTAGTGTGTCTGCTCTGATTGTTGTTTTTGTTGTTGTTGGTGGTGGTGGTGGTAGTGCTGCCACTACTACTACTACTACTACTACTACTACTACTACTACTACT
>NC_068984.1:13211015-13212339 GCF_001194135.2 Octopus bimaculoides
ACTACTACTACTACTACTACTACTACTACTACTACTACTACTACTTCAGCGTCAACAACATGTCTATATCAAGTGGATAAAACATATTTATAAAAATTATTAAAAACGAAATATAAATGATATTTTCGACTCTATGCTATTCAGTATTATTCCAGAAATTTTTAGAGAGTATTAGTTTTTGTGTGAAAGATATCAGATATGAATGTGTATAAAACAAAGAAAGAAAGAATGAAAGAAAGAAAGAAGCAAACAAACAAACGCACAGACATTGAAAATATACAAAACAATATTATGAAGAAAGAAAGTTATATAAATAAATGAAAAAAAAATTTGTTGTTTAAATTTGATTTGAATGGAGTAGGCGGAAAAAATAAATGAATAAATAAAATAACGATATAACAAAACTAAAGAGAGTATGTTTAAAAACAAGGCGAAAAATAACTAAATAAAATAAATAATATATAATATTAGATAGCAAGCAATCAATTGAACAGTACAAATAATAAATCGAATCCGTTTTCTTATAGAACACTTGAGTTTTCTTCGTAACCTGGCAAACATTTCTCTTCCTATTTATTTAGTTCTGACAAAGCTGCCATTTTTCGTTGTAGCTTTCAGTAAGATATTGCTAACAAAGCCCTGAATACTAAGAATTATCGATTAATTTATCTGTGAAAAAAGTGGGCGATTTGGATTATGACAGCAGCTGCTGGTATTTCGTTGGGTAAGAAGAAGCATCGATTAGTTATGTTTTAACGTAGATAAAATAGCTGTTGCTTTCAGTTGTGATGGATAGCAGCGTCCGAGGTAAGGAGCCGAATGTCCGGTGAATGTGTTAGCAACATAACAATGCAACTAAGAATTGAGATATAAAAGCACGAAGGTGGTTTAAAGGGGTGGATTAAATAATGTACATACATACACACACACACACACACACACACACACACATATATATATAAGCGGTTACGTATGTGCGTATGTAAATATATATGATTATAGATATATTGTTATATATAGACGTTGATACAGGGTTAATGCTTACAGTTCTGTAAATACATAAGTAGATATAGTCGATATATGATAGTCAGTATAATAAATTATGTACACCGATCTATCTCTCTAACTATCTATCTATCTATCTATCTATCTATCTATCTATCTATCTATCTATCTATCTATCTATCTATCTATAGATACGAATACACACACACACACATATATATATATATATCTATATATATATATATTTAAAGAAAAATATACATATATTTACATAAATATACATACATGCATACATACATACATGCATATATATATATAT